>NW_008681986.1:49977-66911 GCF_000695815.1 Acanthisitta chloris
CAGAACCTTTTTTATTATAAGTTGGTTGAACGCTGGAACAGGTTATCCAGAGAGGCTGTGGTGTCTCCATCCTTTGAGATTCCCAGAACCTGACTGGGCACAGCCCAGGGCAACCTGTTCTAGCTGACTCTGCTCTGAGCAGGGTGTTGGATACCTCCAGAGGTTCCTTCCCACCTCAACCGTTCTGTGATTCCTCAGAGAACAAATATTTGGAGTAGATTATACAATGTTGTGGAAATATTAAATATAAGTATAGGAACACAGGACAGAAGATAGACTCTGCAGAGGGTATAACAAAGAGAATTTGCACACTTATTATCTCAGCTGATGTGTATTAGTTCCTGGAGAGAATGTAGAGCTTACTATCACCTCTGAGAGGAAGGCCAAGATGTAAGCTAATACTCAAGTCAGTGCTTAATTAACCAAGGAAAAATATCAATAGAGGTGCATGTGAATGTCACAGATAATATGGAAATACAGTTTCTAATTTAATGCAGTAAAGTCTCCAGACATGCCCACCCCATATAAATGAGATCTAGGCCATTATTAAATAGGAAGAATGATAAAGCAGGGAAAGAAAGGCTAGTCTGAAACAGCTTGCAGCAATGGTATCAGAGATGTGCTGATAGGCATCGTCTGTGTTCCTGAACAACTCCACTTTCGGCTTCATAAATAATTGTTTTCAAGGGGTGAATTTGTCATTCAGGCTTCTGGTTACCAGTCACTGCTCCACTTGGTTCAAACAAATAAATGAATCTACCATTGTTTCTTAACCTGAAGCCATTGGATCGGTGATATAATGTAGCTTGCAGAGTATAGGAGCATCTCTTCGAGAGCTGCAGCAAGGCTGTCCTGCTGCACCCCAGTGAGGGAGGGTGCCCACACCCTGCCCGGTGCCTGCAGGATCTGAAGCAAAACAGTTCCTTGTCTTTTCACTGCACATCCTGTGCTGCTTCATTTCTGACAGTGGTGCTGGCATATGGATTTGGTGATAGGCATCCACTTTGTGTGAGTCATCTGGAAGTAATGTACCTGGAAGTAGAGAAAGTTGTTTTCTCTGCTCTGGTGTTAGGAAAGCCAGTGTGGCAGATAGCTGGTGTGGTCACTGGCAAGAGCACCTGATACCTATCGAATCATTCAAACTGACCTACATCTTGATGTGTGCAAGGCAGAGCTCTTGAACTGAATAACACCAGTAAACTGGCTACTGGTTCTTAGCAGGACAGTAACAGCAAGTTATTTTGAGGTCAGATATGCTACAGTGGCATGGATTTACATTGAATTTCTGGGATGTCAACACTGCAGTCTGAAAGGAAATGGCTCTAAAGCAACACCCAAGATGTTATGTTTCCCTTTTCTACTGCTGTCTAAATAATCCATCCTACTTTACTTGTGTCCTTATTTTCCTGCACTTGAGCTCTAAGCTTTGCATAGCAGCCACAATGCTTTCTGCACAGCATATCAAATGGGTTGGATAGTCCATAGCAGCAGCATCTGTTTCTGTTCTTACTATAAGCCTCATGCATTCACCCAGCTTCATCCTTCACTGTGACTTTTGGGGACTTTTATGACAACAAAATAGTAAATCTTCTCTGATTTGATAAATCTCTCTGTAAGCATGTGTTCTGTTCATGAATGGTACTTACTGGGTAGTCCTGGAAACTGTACATCCTTTCCTTATTAATCAAAGATACTGTGGACAGTGGTGATGGATATTCTTCACAACCTTTTGCACAGTGGTCAAGAGTCTTCCAAAAATAATGTTAATACCAGCTGAGGGCCAAAGAGTTTCTCTAGTTTGAGTGCTTTTCTAGTATCAGTGGGAACATCCAAACCTGCCATACAAGGCCCTGTTAGTATCTAACACTATGTAAGTTAACAGTTCTACTTAACAAGAAACCCACTGGTGGTAGTAATTATAACGATCTTGGGAGGATCTGTAGACCAGGAATTCCCTGAAGTACTGTTTCTCTGAACCTGTGACAGAAGAGGATCACATGGGATGCACTCTTTCTGCTGCTGACCACAGATGGAAGGAGGATACTGTGCTGTGTGGATTCTTGCCTGGTCCAGTGCAGAAGCAATGTCCTCAAATCAGCTGCCTGCTGTGGGTAACTTGGTGTTTCAAGTGATCTAAATTAATTTGAGCCAGCAATTTAATTTTAAATGCTCCATGTTCCATGACTGTAACACACAGTTCTCTGGTTGTGTTAATGATGACTATATTCGGTTAGGTCAAAACAGTTAAAATAGTAGCAAAAGGAAATACCCATGGAGGGTGGAGGATGTGTGGAAAAATCAATATTTTACAGCAAGAAAGCAACAATATTATAGGAAAAAATGTGATTTTTCAGACCCACTAATAAGAAATACAATATGAGAAAAGTGAGGAAATACATAGATGGCTGAATCCGTTTGGTTAGAAGACTGAGTAAGCATCACTGAGTACCTCTGTCTTGCACACCATGTAATTGATTTTTAACTAATTCTACACCCAGACAAACTAACCCTCATGTGAAAAAAAAATCATTGGATCTAAAGCAGTTCTTATTTGAACAAGCAGGTCAACATCTGTACAGCCAAATATTGTCCCAGGGAAGCATATACTGTAATGCCACTAGACAGGTATGTTGGTCTCCACACAGTTTGGAGTACAGGGTCTGACTGTACACCACCTCCCTTGAAAGCATTACAGTTTTGTAGCAAGCTCAATCAGGACAAAATTACACATACTGGGAGGAGCATGAGCAGCAGTTTAAGGATGCCCAGACCTGGATGTCACTTTTTGTCCTGTGGCACTTCAAAGCCCCTTTTTGCTGACTGCCCTTGTCTGAGCATGTGACAAAGTTCCTCTTGGCCACAATGGGCTCTGTGCTGTTTGGTCACTGGTCCTGTTTGCCTTCAGTCTCCAAGCAAATCATGGTTTCCTTGTTCTTGTTCTCTGAACACCCACTCCTCTGCTCTTAAGCAACACCACCAACCTGCCTAATAAGATGCCCTGCTGTGTGTTCCCTTTTTGTGCTTCCTGCCAGCTACCAGGCAGGAATATCACATCACTGCACAGTAATGTTTCCATTAATACAAGTGCGATTTCCTGGTGCTCCGTATCCCTTTATCTTGTGCTCATATGCACAACAGCCTGTATCTGTGCTGTGCAGAAGGATGCATCCAGAATTCATTTTCTTTCTCATATAATATGAAAGGTATTTCTGAAAGAGTAACTAGTGGAGTGATGAGAATCCTCCAGGTTTGAAGTCTAAGCTTTGCTGGTGTGATTAGTTTAAATGACTCATTTGCCATATAGGGAAGTGGAATTGATGGGCTTGGGTTGCTTCACCCCCCTCTTCTGTTTTGAAATTTGATATTGCCCAAGAAGGGCAATTTGGAGTAAGCTCAAA
This sequence comes from Acanthisitta chloris, assembly GCF_000695815.1. NCBI lineage: Eukaryota > Metazoa > Chordata > Aves > Passeriformes > Acanthisittidae > Acanthisitta > Acanthisitta chloris. Next base: position 53,376 of record NW_008681986.1, read on the forward strand.
GCTGCTGTTGTGTTTCCCAACAGAAGCCCTCCAATATATGTGCAAAGAGGAAATTATCTGCAATTTCTGAGCTGTTCTTTTGGTTGCCCATGTGCTATTTTACAATGAAAGCATGTGAGGAGATGGTGGTGGGTGTGTAATACAAGTTTAAGTGGGAACTTTTCTCTTCAGAAGTGTAGGGCACTTTTCAAGGTACGCGTTTCTGACTCACAGAGTTAGACAATTGCAAATGCTTATAAGAGCAGATCCAGGTTCTCTGTGCACCCAGCTGGACCTTTTCTGTAACAGTTAATCAGATCTTCAGATAGTCTCCCAAAACGAGGACTTATCTTGGTGTTGTTGCCTCAGTCTCATCTCCTCCCCATTAAAATGAACTCTGAGCCAACATAACCAAGCCACACCTGCCATTGATGCAGATTCCCTGTGGCTGGATATTAAAAGGGACTGTATGACGAGAAAACTCACTTATGATGAAGAACTACTTGATTTACCAACCTCCAAAAAAACTCATCATCAGAAACTATGCTCAAACCTTCCTGTTACTCAACTGCTCTGTTTCTGCTTTCAGCCCAGGAACAGAGAGGGTGGTGGGATCCAGATATAGCTGTAAGCTGAAGTGGCATTGAGGAACCAGCATATTTCTATCATCACTTAAAGTCTGGCAGGAATGTTACTTTTATGTGTTTGACTTTTCCTGTGGATAGCCATCTGCAGGCTGACAGTCCAACATCCATATGGATTGGGTCCAGAAAGGCTTGCCAGAGCATCACTGTAGAAACCTCCCATGACTCTCTATGCAGTGAGCATTGTCTGCTCTAGCTGAGCAGGGTCTGATTGCAATCATGGGATACTTTATGTCAGGCTGGGCACTCATTCTCCCTCTTCTTACAGCCCAACAGCTGCAAAAGCAAGTTGTCTGACTGAGAGTCTGAGGAGGTAACAGCTGGTCTATGGTTTGGGCTAATAAAGAGCACAGACTTTACATACATATGTTTAGAAAACCTATGACAAAGGAGTGTTAAAATGACAAAGTTAAGGTCACAAAAGTTGAGCTTTCCTGTATTTCCTGTGCAGCACTAATGCAGCTATTTTATGCACTGGAATGTTGTTAATCTGTAATTATGGGATTCCACACTATATTCTTTTTGCTTGGGACCTTTGCTTCATTTAAAACCTGGCATAGTGAAGTGTGGGGATCAATCCATAGTCTGTAGGGAAGGAACACCAAAGCCTTTCCTGTTGCAGAAAGTGAAAAGCACACAGCCAGGGATGCAAGGATCTGCAGAAAGGAAAATGATGGGTTTGTGATGGCTTTTTCTTGTGGCAAGTGAACAGCAGAGAAATGGATTTTATCTCCATATGCACCAGAGGTCTCTTGATTCTGACCATCCTACTCACATCAAATGAAACTTTTTAAGGCTGTTTTCTACTTGTGAGTTTGTCTGGTTTTGTGAGCTAAGATCCCGGGGTTGTAAACTGCATAATTGTTGAGCAATCACAGCTCCAGCTGAGGCCAGGGGGATCTTAATCTTGAATATATGAAGTCTTGTGTAATAGCCTGAAAGCTCAGGTTTTAAACAGCTTGTGTTAGGTACCAAAGTGTAGCTGGTATTTCTTACTCACTTCATGTTCCATAAAAATGGCAAAAACTATAACCTTAGCATCCCAAAAAGTTTATAAAAATGAATGCATTGATGTCTGAAGCATTCAGGCTGTTCTGATAAGCACCACAGAAAAGCCTATGAAGAAATGAATAATTCTGTTTTCAAAGCAGAATCTGAATAGTGTGCAATAAATAATGCCTGGTGAGAGTGTATAATGAAGGGAAAATAAACTATTGAAAGCTACACATTAGTTGAACATTGCTCATTCTGCACACTGAATGAGGTAAGGGCCTTGTGGAAACCAGCATATGTGACAGTCATTTACAGTGCTCTCGTGGTGCCTGTGCACGAAGCACATGAATTACTGTTTCACAGGCAACCACACCATTTTGTGTGCTTGATTAGCAGCCTTTATAATGTAAGCATTGCATAGTTTTTGTGTGCAATAAATAAGTTACATGGTTTTTAACTCATTTGAAGTCCCTATTTCAAGTTCTGAAGGCTCTGAAGCCTTTTCAGTGAAATGGTTCTAGGGTTATTCTGTTCTTTCATGTGGGGGAACAATTCATTCTCCCTGCTTTAGTTCTCTGAAATATGCGAACAGTTTTGCCTGAAACTAAGAAAGAAAGGAAAGAGTCAGGTATTTCACATGATGGATTTTATTAGTACTGTCAGTGAGAACAGAATTCCATCGTGGAAAATACTGGGCAGGGGTTGACATCCATTGATGCCTCCGGTGTTTCCTGTTGCACCACTTATTTAGGAATATAGTGATGGTTCCTGCACCTCATGACAGTAGTGACTGGAGATGCCAGACCAGTCTTTTCCTTGGCAGAGTCAGCAGGCTTGTTTATATTTCTCCCGTTACTCACAGAAGGAAAAAATGTGTAATTATCCACCTTCAAGGCTAGAGGGGCAGCCTGGATAGCCTCCAGGTGGTGAGGAGGAATTGCTGGTGTCATAAGCGGGCGTTGTAAAGAAATACTGGTTAACACTGGTAGGAATGCAAGGACACTCTATGTGTAAGACAGCAAAGCAGGATATATAAATCTGAGCTAGATGGAAGTGAATCATGTGAGGTGTTCAGGATGCTCACAAGGTTGATGTGAGGATGGATTTATAGCAGGTTTGCTGCTGCCTGGATGAATACTAGTGCTGGGGACACAGGGAGGTGTCAGAAGATGATGGTCAGTGTGACTTCCCTCGCGGCAGAAGACAGAGCATTTGGGATTTGCTGAAAGCCATGAACAGCCTCAGGGCCGTTAAGTAATAAGCTTCTCTGCCCAAAGCAATAGCTAAAAAAAGTCTACCATTTAACTTAAATTTTGCTTTTCAGCCTTTTTTAGGGGTAATCATCACTTCCCAACAAATTCCCGTTCTGCCGTGCAGGACTCACACACTGGCTTCTTTGAAGATAAATTCTCTTAATTATCTTTTACAGCTGAATCCTTGTGCACTTGGTTAAAAAAAGCCCCAAATCATCATGTTGTACTATGCTAATTGTTTACTCTTGCATTTAATCACAGGAACACTGTCCTGCCCTTTGAGCTTCCTTTGGAGATGGATGAATTCCCAGACATGTCTAAAGCAAATGAGGGAGATTTAACTTAACATGAGAACAATGACAATGTAAAAGTTTTATAAGGGTTCCAACCATGCTGGTTTAATTTTTGATAAGGGATGATACTACATTTCAGCATTTTTAATAAAGACACTGACAGAAGAGTCATTCAAGCTACCTAGAAAGACAAACTTTTGCAGCAGGCCTGCAAATAATTCAGATGTTAATGGTAAAGATACCAGGACAGTCTGTCTTAGAAGACCATCATGAAATACCCAATTAGTGTTGCTGCATGAAAGTAAAAAGATTATTTTCGATTTTCAGATTCACTATACGTTGATTTCAGATTCTTCAAATTGATTTGGAAATAATTTTCATACTTTGAAATCCTCACATAATAAAATCCATGAAAATACCAACCCCTCAGTGCAGGTAAAACCAGAGAGAACTTAACTCTACTGGATTTCTGTTTGTTAAGGGAATTAGACTTTGATTTTATATTACCAGAATTTTTTATGTGTTTCAGAAAGATAAGTAACCTCAGGTTACTAAACTCTTAAGAATATAATGAGCAAGAAAAGATTAGAGCTGCCACAGGTACAATTCTCATTTGCAAGTGTGTTGGGATCAATAGATGTTAACACAGGAATATAATGCACAGTAATATTTGATTTTCTCTTATTTGGATAGTCTAGTTTTACAGATTATCTTTGCTTAAAAAGAGTTATATTTATCCATGAAACATTTATACTGTGAGCACCACTGCAAGAAATATGATGGACACTTTTTCTCAAGGTTGTGTTTGTGCACTTTGGCTATTTGGAGGGGGGAGTTGAGCTGTGGGTTGAGACCTATTATCATCCATGCATCAGATATGCTGGGTGGGTTGAATGGTAAGAAGAACAGCTCTACTGATGGGGAATAAGGCTTTTGGTAGGGTTTTGTGCATGTAGGGCCCTAATACTTGTACACTCCCTAATTGCAAGGCAGTGCCATGGCCTGTATGCCAGCTATGTGTTCTCTACAGTGCATCCAGGTTGGATGAAGCCTTGAGCAACCTGGTCTGGTAGGGAGGTGTTCCTGCCCAGGGCAGGGGGTTGGGACTAGATGATCTATAAGGATCATGCTAACCCCTAAAATTCTGTGATTCTATGATCACAGAGACATCTAATCATGTACAACCTGCACATGTGACCACAGGTGGGGAGAGAGAGGTCACAGTGCAGAGCTGCCTGTGGATTCGATACACACCTCGCCATGGGGAGGGTGCAACAGCAGATACCCACATTGCTCTCAGCTCTGTGGGTAAGATGTACAAGGCTGTTGGTTGTCTTTCGTGGGCCCATTCAGCCCTGCCTCATTTTTCTTCCTTCTCTCCTGCGTAAATTTTCCTGGCCTGGCAAATTTTTGAGAGGCCAATAATGCTGTCAGACCCTAGATGAACATGAATAATAGCCTGTTTGCACAGCTGATAACTGAGCTGTAAAAACGAATCTGCTCCCAGATGAAACTTGACATGCAAAATTTAAGCTTGGGGAACAATTCTTTGTAGGTATTCTGAAAAAAATATAATTACTTGGGCTGCTTAATTTTTATTCCTCCTTAAAATGAAAAACCCTACAGGAGGGTCAGCAGGGAAAGCTCCTGTGTTTTGACACAGAAGTTGGAATTAGCTTTAAACCTAAAATACAGCAAATGTTTAATCTGTAATAAAGTTGAATCTGCTCATTTTGGAGAAGAACAATGGCTGAGGGTCGAAGCCTTGGGTTCTGCAGTTGCCAGATGGGATCATTTCCAAAAGGGAATTTGGATGGTAATCAGTGTCCGCTGGGATCCATGCCCACCGCTCCGAGCCCGCGTGCCACAAAGGAGAGATTAGGGGCAGAATGAGAATGTGCAAGGCTGGCACGAATCAAAGGGACTCCCTGTAAAACCTATTACATCTGCGCTCTAAAAAATGCATAGAGAAACTGACAGTCAGGAAAATGCAGTTTTGATTGTGCTTTGATGGCTGGGAATCTCAAATTGTGTGGGTGGGTGGCTAAGTGTAACTCCATGCCCATGCCAGCTTTATTTGACTGAGACAGCCAGAGTCAGGCCAGTTTTCATTGTCCTTTCAGGACTTTCAGAGCAGCAGGATAAATAAAGGAATGAAATGGGGAAATGAATTTATAGACTTTGGGTGTCAAATGATTAACAAAAGGCCCAAACCTTGGTGTTTTGTTCCATTGATTTTGTTTTGGCAAGGCAAAGATAAGCTTGTGAACCTGTACAAAGGGAGGTGGCTTCACTTCCCTCTGTGCCTTTGTGATGGGTGGGTAATTTGCTGAATTGAACTTTCACTTTTGGGCTCAAAGCAGGTGTTACTCTACACTGAATTATGAGATACAAACACTATGCCGTGTTTTTGGGCCCCACAGAGTTGGCTAATACTAAACCAAAATAGATCCCAAAACATTTGGGTGGGACGATCTGAATTCCTCCAATGCCTGCTTTGTAATGGTAAGAGAAACAATCCACTTCCCAAATCAAGTTTCAGGTGATCTACAAGAACTTGTCATGATCTTTGGGAGCCCATGTTAGTTCTTGAGGCCTGTGCCCTTAGCAGGTGGGTGTGCCCATGGTTTAGCCCTCTAAACCAGCTGCCTTAATGTGATCCGGCCACGGGATATATAGTTTTCCGGGGAAAGGAATTTCCAGCTGTGCAGGGCTGTGACATTGGCTTCTGCCCTTCAGTGCTGTCCTCCAGCACTTCGTCTTGGCTTGGTGTTGCCTTTCTGTCCTCCTGGGGATCACGAGCTCCTTCGTAACTACCAAGACAGCCTTTGTTGACTAGTGGGCAACAAGTATCTAGCAACCCTCCTGAGGGGCACAGGCTATGTGGCAATGGAAAAGTTACTTAAGAAAATAGGAACTCCGAGATTAGTTTGGACATGTTTAAGCTTTCTAAAGTAGGAATTAAAGGTAGACAAGGTCTTTCTGATACAATACCGGGAGCCTCATAAGGAAAAATTGAAGTGCTCTGACCAAGTGCTGTAGAAAGTGGTATATGAGTCCAACAGGAGCTGAGCAGACATACAAATGCATCAATACTGTGCTTCAGCAGAGACATAGGAGAAGTCATGGCTGAAGCACAAGGAGTACAGCAAATCAAGGACCAGCTGAATTAGTTGCAGCTGGTTTAGCTACAAGTATGTATATGCTTTTATTCCTTCTGGCTTGATCCATCTGGCTAGAACTTTGACCTGTGGACCTGAGAGACACCTTTGCTTCAAGTAACAATTGGGGATGGGGCAATGTTTTGAAGGGTGTAGTAGTGAGGGTAGGAGAAAAGCTGTTCTGTGCTTCTAGAAACTGTATCTCTAGGACATGTTGTTCTGAAGTGCATCTATCACTAGATGCTTTATGTGATATGACAAAATGCCGCAGGGATCGATCCATCAACTGCTGTTGTTGCAATGTGGTGTAACAGGCAGGAAATCTGAAAGGACATGTTGTCTGAAACTTGGTTTAAAAGAACTGTGGCTCTGGGAGTGCACGTCTATAGCTCATAGATGCATGGATTCTACTCATGGTGTGAGCTCTGTCCTAACATTGATGAGAAAAGATTTCTCAACTTCAACCAAGCAAGTTTTTCACGACTCGGTACCGCTGAAGACTCTTCTCAAATTTGTGTGAATAAGGCTGTGTGACTCTAACTCGAGTGAAGCTATACAGAGACTCACAGAAGAATCTTAGCATTGACTAAGGAAAACATTGCGTAAAGTGAGGAGATATTTGAACATCAGGCCTGTGTTTGCAAAATGATAATTGGATTACTTTTCTATCCTAGGAAAAAAGATCTCCCAGTGTTCTCCTTTACTTCCCCTTCCCCCTTCCACTTTTGTGGGGGGACACACTAATTTGATTTTTAAAATACTATCTTGATTTTTATTTGCTTTGAAAAACAGACAATACCACTCTGACCAAGCTGAAATCTTTTGGCTATGCACATAACTCTATTCATTCTCTTGCTATTTAGGAACTGAAAGTGATGAGATGGCAATATCTAATGGGATAGCTTAAAAAAATTATTCAAGACAAGCTAGTAAATCAAAAGAGAAAACAAGAAAAAACCACTCAGAGTCCAACCTTGAAAAATTTGCTTTTAATGAGTTTTCCCTTTAAAAAGGAAAACAAATGTTTGGTTCATATTCCTGCATAAAGAAAGACATCCTTGTCAAGAAGCTGTAAGAATTAGAAATTGCATGACTTAGACTGTGCTGCTGCTTTAGCACGAAGGCAATAGATCCACCACGAGCTTGAAAGCAAGATGGGTTTTAAAGTGTTCTGCAGTCATATGAAATCCATACCAAAATAATGAGAAACATTCCATGCAGTCATCATCCTAAATTCCCATTTGGGTATTATTTTCTCATTGATGTTGTAATTAATGCTAAAATAATTTGTCTGTGAGCTTTCAAGATGCTCAGAGCTTTCCAGAGGGCTGCCGGGAGCTGAGGGAATTTTGCACCTCACAGAACCAGACCATGTCTCCCCTTCTGGCATCCACACACAATGCACCACTTTGCAGCACTGGAGCCTAAACAAATAAGTTATGGGGGAAAACAGAGCAAGCATCTAGCTAGTAGAATTTTTTAAAAGGAAAAAAATCGAATCCAGGCTTGGTGCTGCTACTAGGCTTTTCTGTTTGTGTCTAAGCCCTTTGGGAGCCAGAGAGCAAACAGCAGCCTGTGGTACTAATCTGCTGCTTTACAGCCTTGGTATATGGTCACTGTAGAGTTACACGAGACACTGTCAACTTCAGTTTTGCTCCAATTCATGATTCCTTTGTTAGTAGTAATAGGATGAATAGTTTGAAGTGAAACATCTTGAAAAAATCCCACTGTAGTTGTTACTAACTGTGGCCTCAAGTCTGCATTTTTGTTAGCTTTCACAGTGATTAGTCACTGTACAACAGCAGAGAGCAGATCACTCTATAGCAGCTCTCCTCTGGCATGCAAAGGATCTTGCCAGACACCTAATCCTCACTTTTTTTCCTTCTCAGTCCCTTCATTCTTATGCTCATTAAAATTAATGGGAAAGGTCCCTATTGTGACGGTAGGTTTGGTTGCACTCAGATCCATTGTCTCGGGATGCTGCTATGGCAGAGTGGGACCGGAAAGCAGGCAGGAGCTTTCTGTGTTAACTCCTCTCTAGCTGAATAAAAACTTTATTGGTGGACTTCATAGCATCTCTTACCTCCCCCTACTCCCTTGAGAGGGTTGCTATGCAGAGCCAAAAGGGAGAGCATGAAGTGGAAGAAGATGGATATGATGCCACACTGGAAAAGTATTGTGAGTATGTCGGTGCTCTCCAGGCAGCCAGGTTCCCAGGGAACTGCTCTTCCCAGCTACTTGGACACGGCCAGAGCATTGAGGCATGGCACTGGGTAATGTTTCAGTTGATTTGCTAAGGAAAACCAGGAGGTGGTAGTTAAAGTGGACCAACTTGGGTTGCAGTTAGACATATATCTAAAGTTGAAGAGATCGGTTCTAAGTCAGAATTGCTTTGAAGAGAGAATTCATGAGTGTGAGGACTGTTGCCTATCCATGTGTATCTGCAGTTAGGGAATGTGTGATGCAGTGTGTTTTACATTTCAGTGGAAGCTTTGTCACTAAATATTTAGTGGAGATCCATATTTACTGAAGACTGCATGGAGACCTCGTAGCAACTTTTCAATAGCTGAAGGGGCCTACAAGGAGCCAGAGAGGGACTCTGTGTTAGGAGCTGCAATGATAGGACAAGGGCTAATGGGTTCAAATTGAAGGGGGGGAATTTTAGGTTAGATATTAGAAAAAGATGTTTTACTGTAAGGGTGGTGAGACACTGGCACAGGTTGCCCAGGGAGGCTGTGGCTGCCCCAACCCTGGCAGTGTTCGAAGTCAGGTTGGATGAAGCCTTGAGCAACCTGATCTAGTGAGGAGGTGTCTCTGCCCAGGGCAGGGGGTTGGGACTAGATAATCTGTAAGGTCCATTCCAACCCTTAAATTCTATGACAATATGATTTCAGTCTCATACCTGGACAATAAGTACCTCTGAGATTTCTCTTGGCCACCAGTGTGGCAGTGCTAGAGCATATTGCTACCGAGGCTTGAATAAAGGAGAACTGACTTTTAGGGCAAAGAAGAATTCTGGCTATGGAAGTGATGGATTCCAGCTTGTAGGAAAGACAATTCTTGGGTTATAAACTGATGGGGTTTGCAGTTTGATTTAAATCTGATTGTGTGGTGTCCTCCTTTCTTTAGTAGGCCATGAACTGACTGAATATAAGGATATCATTAGAAGACTTGGAGCATGCTAGGGAGGTTAAATCGACCTTTTAGACATGAAACTAGTAGAAGGAAAGTCCCAATGGCTGTGAAAGGTCCCTAAAATGTGAAAAGGGAAGGTGTATCCAATAGGCAAAGTAGTACAGAGCATGGATTTAAATGAGAAATATTATAAGCAAACCAGCAAACAGCTGACTTAGGGGATTGGAGTTCTCTGTAAAGAAGTTGAAGTTAAAAGAGAATAAAATTAAGCTAAGAAACAAAAGAGATTATAGAAGGCATTGAACAAAGCATTTTTAAACAATAAAAGTTCCAAAAATAAAAGCATAGAAAAAGGAGATCAAAGAGACGCCATTTAGTCAGATACAAATAAAAATATGAATTGGAAAAATAACCCTAAAGAATTAGAGGCCTAACTTGCTTTAATACGCACAAGAGAGGATTTTGTGCAAATGAAAAGTAATCTCACCTGTCATTAACATGCCCTTACAACGAGACAGGTGAGGATGGCCACAGGGCTGGAGGGCAAAATGGTAATGAGCATTGATGCTAGAGTAACAGTGGTCAGACACATGAATTAGGGGAAATTCCTACAGCCACATGGACAAGAGTGGAAGTACTTAAGGAAATTAGTATGGGGAAACTGGAAAACAGTCTAGGAAAGTATGAAAAGAGGGGAAGTAGAAGAAACTTTTCTGTGTGGTTTAAAATGGCTAATTTCAAAGAAGCTCCTCAAAAGCAAAAGACTAAACTATCTTAACAGATAAAAACCAGTACGTAAAACATTTTAAAACAGAGTATTAAACAAACTGCAAACAAAAGTAGGTTTGGGAATCCCTGAGGTAGGAAGGAGGGTTGTGAAAACTGTTGGTCATTTTGAACACAGCAGGTAAAAACCAGGAGCTATGTAAGAGTCTGAAGGACAAGTCCTGATCAGAAATGGACCTGTATATATGCTCTCTGAGTTTGTGGCTTGTTTTATGCCTCACTTATTAGAAGCAGCAGAAAACGAATTTTTGTTTCAAATGTAATATATAATACTATGCATAGCTGAAAACTCACAGTGGTTTTGGGAAGAGAATTTTATTTTAAAATGTAAATAATACTGTGGGCACTGACATATCATGTGGCAGTTTAAGGAATGTGGCTGGTAGTGCATTGGTTCAACTAACTTTAATTAAAAGGTTTAATTTAAACATCTTTTTGCCAAACATATTACATTAGCATATCTAAAAGCCGTGACGGGATTGAAGGAATTAGATTTGTCTGGTTGAAAGACAAGACTGTAAAGAGTCAGACTAATGGACAGCCGATGTTTTCAAAGTTATTATACAAATAGAAGAGTTTTTTAAATGTCCACTTGAAAGAAGAAAAATATATTGTAGAAGGACATTAAATTGTTTGGGGAAAAATGGGGACAGTGAGGGCATTAGTACATATAGCTCAGGAAACTTGGTCTCCATGGCTTGAAGACTTTCATCAGACAGACTGGAGACTTCCCAGTGGAAGTATATGTACACTATTCCTGTTTCTCTTCCCTGACAGTCTTGTCATTTCCTTTGTTTTTTACATTCCGCAAAGATTTTATTGATGAATCAATGAAGCATCTGCTATTCTGCCATACCTGGGAGAGCTCTCTTTGGCTGGGGCTGCTCTCAGACAGAGGTCACTGGGCAGGGGAGGTGTTCAGCTGCTTGACATTCCTGAGTGTGATGGCAGTAAAATCCAGGGTAAGTCTGACACTGCCCTAACTCAGCACCATCACACCCAGGTTCTCAGTGTTCAACGAGGTGAAATCTGTTCCCTGTCTCGTAAGTCAGTGTGGATGGTGCTGGGTCACCTCATCTTGCACAGCTAGTCTGTGGCCTCTTCAGCTGTGATGTGGTGAATACTGAAATGCTCCTGGGCAGTGCCTACCAGGTGGAAATGCTTGGAGCATGTTGTTCAAGGTGGGCTTTTGGTCTGAACCTGTGTGGTAGTGTTCTGCAAAACAGGAGCAAAGTGTACATGCAATGGACAAAAGCTAGAAACACCTGGAGCCAGCAAGGACCAAGCAGAGCGACAGGAAGCAGAGGTACTTCCCACAACATGGAGAGCTGGGGAAATCCTTCCTTCAGGATGTTAGCCCAGGTGAAACTTTTACTTACATTATGTCTGAAAAGGAACTGATATTCATGAAAATTCATTCAGAACTATTTGAATACAAAGACTCTACCACTGCTTCAGTAAGTCCTTGAGCTGCTAATAGACAATGTTCTGGACAGCACTGTTTGCTGGCTCTGGTCTTACAGTTGGTCTTGGACACCTACTCTCAGCTGCAGGATGGGTCAGAATGAGCTGGAGACCCTTGGTCTCACCTACCACAACCAGTCTGGATATCAGGAGACACACTGATTAACATATGAGAAATCTGTAAGCAAACTCAGTTGCCAACTAGCAAATGCAGTATGTTAAAATGTATTTTGTATATGATGGTTACTGAATTTTAGCTTTGGAGACTTACTGCTTGGCCAAATATGCCTGTGCTGTTGCTTTACAGATTTCCAGTCTGGATAAAAGAAGCATGAGTTGGTGTTCCAGTTTCTGATTCAAGAGGTGAGCTCCTGGAAGAGACACACCTTGGGAGGTAAATGAATGGTCTTAATTATTTGAACATAATGGACAATTAGATTTAATTTCTCTTTCCTACCAATGGTTTACCTTGCCAAATTTACTTACCCTTTAGCACCTCTAGTTGTCTTCTGGTCTCTGCCATTCCTTGGAGACACACATGTCCACAAGATGGTACTAGGCTACAAGTAGCCCCTGCAATGGCTGGTCACTGAAGGCTGTTGAAATTGCTGTTGGTCAGATGTCAGCAGAGCAGCTCACTTAAAAGAAGCTCATTAGTGTTGTTCCCTGTGAGAGGCTTTCAGGCCAAAGTACCTGTTTATATGGGCTTTTAAATGAAACAAAACTCTGCTGGGAATCAGCAGATCATTGCTGTGACTGATGCTCTGCACACTCACACCTGTTTCGTACCAGATAGCTTCACTGGTGTCTTTGGAGCCACTTCCAATTTAAACTAATAAACTAATTTAGGAAAGAGAAGAATGAGGCCAGGAATGTGTTTTGGCACATTTAAAGGAGAGAAATTTGACCTAATGTATTATAAATACCTCATTTACTTTAAGCAATTATTGTAATCTATCACATTGATGCAGCCAACACAAACATGCACTGCATTTCTCGTGCTAAAAAATTGCTCAAAAAGGCTTGAATAAATTGTTAATACACTATAAGCTGCCAGTGAAATAGCTCAATGATTAGCTCTTCTCCTCTTCACATGATTCAAACGCATTAGTGGCACTGCTGACTAATGACTTGCAAAATTTTTGTTAAAGGCACAGGTGCATTTTTACATGGTGGATCAATTCTGAAGCCAATGGCATTTCAGGCTTTGAAGCTGAAAAGCTTTATTACATTGGTTTATGTGAAATTAGTGTCTGATTTTCAGTATTTTTTAAAATAACACTCCACATATAATTATGCTAATCCTGATGTGATTCAAGTTACTCCTGAAAAATATCTTTTCATAACACGATTACTGAAATGCTCCTAATCCTGACTGTATGAACAAGGCTGCAGTGTTAATTAAAGAAGGTGAACTGTTTTCTCACCAGCACTGTGCAAATGGAGTGCTAAACACAGCCCCTGATAGCTTATAAAACACTGGTAGTTACTGATCAAACCGCATGTGCTTAAGCATAGCAAGGATCAGCGGTTCCTGCGAAGAGAGGTGCCACCCTTCGCATACTTTGTACTCGTTTCACCAATTTTAGCACAAGTAAGCGGCGGTGACCACATCATCGTGGTCATAATGAAATCCCTCAGTGGGAGATGGGAAGTAACGAGCAGAGCACACAATTCGTGACTCGAGGCCATTTAACAGAGCCCTCGCGTTTAACTGGCTTAATGAAATTAAGATCATGAATGAGGCTGTCACTGAAACGCTGTAATATGGAGGGAGGCTCCGGACCCGAGGCCTGACCCGGCGACAGCTCCAGGCTCAGTGCGGCGG
>NW_008681987.1:0-31097 GCF_000695815.1 Acanthisitta chloris
AGCGCCCCGGCTGCGGGCACGGCAGCAGCAGGAGGTGGTGGTCGCGGGTCGCACTTCCTCTCCCCACGCACACCCAGAGAGACACCTGTCCCGCCACCCCCAGAGTGACAACCGCACCGCCAAGCCAAGGAAAGGTGCCCTCGCACGCCTCCAGGCCGACCGTCACCATGTTCACCTTTGCCACCTTAAAGCTTCACTTGCACCTTCCCGTGATGGTGTTGCTGGTGTTGGAGCAGCACAGTATCTCACATCCAGTGCCCAGAGCAGTGCCTGGGATTTGATGTTTACCGGGAAGCATATGGAACGTGCTGTGGTGATACCCAGCTGAACCCGAAAGGCTTCAGCTATTAGTTTGTTTGTTTCTTTCCGGTGTTTTGGGAGGGAAACAGTCCAGTGAATTTTGTTGTTGTGAATTGCCTGGAGTTTGTTTGTGTTCAGTTTCCAGTACTGTGGGAAACTTAAGATGGGGGGAAGGGAACCCCAGATAGGACAACTGAAGTTTAGGGAAACTGTACTTATTGTCTTCTAGTTCATAAAGCCTTTTGTTTACAAAATAAATCAGTGAATTTAATTTATAGTGACCCTTTGGGTATTGTGCATCTGTCTGGTTATATAGAACAAATTAAAAGCAGCAGAAATGCCTAACACTCATTTATATCTTTATTTATAGTCTTTATATCTTGTTTTTAACATTATCTGCAGGTTCTATTAACAAAAAGATAAGGAATCTTGTTCTGCAGTTCATTTTGGAAGGTGCAGGTGCTCAACTCTGATAACCACATGCAACTCTTAGGTCTCACAACTTTAGCCTCACGACATTCACAGCCCCCTGAGCAGGTGTCATTAGCAGAACCAATTCTGAGATCCTCCTGTATAAACTGAAAGCTGATAGAAGGATACCTTGTTTTTCAGCGTGTTCTTACCTTCGTATGTCCAGCAGCTGCTTGAAGTTACTCTTCCTACAGCAGAACTGGCAGGCTGAAGTATGTGCCTTGTTTTAGCCACTCCTGTGCAAAGTGTTTTGGTTTAAATTCATCTTTATTAGTGGCTCAATGTAAGCCACTGGGCTTTGCACTGAAATAGGTCAGGTATGGGCTTGTGTTCTCTCAGTCAGTCCCACTGGGGAAGAGTAGACAGTAATTTTTGGTAGAAAAGTACCAAGCAGGAGGTTCTGTCTTTAAATTGCTGTAGGTGTTTGCTAAGCAAACTTAAGTTGTTGCCTTTGTCAATTACAACAAATGATATGTGTGAAGAGTACACATTATATGTCAGGGCATGGATACTTGGTCTTCAGCTTCTTTGCTGCCATAAAATATAGGAGCCACTGTATTAGAGATAATTAACGTTTTTAGGAAGTCTCACTTTATTAGTCTTTCTGTTTGCCTTAAGGTGCCTCTGCTTTACTCAGACACATTCCGAGTAGCTGGGGCAAACACTCCTTCCTGAGCATTGCTTCCTGCTGCTCGGGTGTGAATGGCTTCCACGAGAACAGAATGTGAAATTGAATGTTGCTCCCAGTCACAGAGAGTTATTGGTCTGTAGAATATCCATTAGTTAGTAACTGATTCTTGTGAACCAAGTGTGAGAAACAATATTGCAATTACTGCCATGAGTTGTTCACACTCTCTTTGTAGAACACCTACTAATGTGGTGTTTGGTAAGAAAAGGAATGTAGCTGTATTCCTGTTTTTCAATTAAATGGATGTTTTAAAAAATACCTTCTAATGGTCGGTGTTTAAGTATGAGCTCTTCTGTCTCACTGATCAGTGTCATGTTTGTGTTACCTTCAGTCATTTGCAGCCTGATTTTCCAAAACTGCCAAATCAGTTAATTTTCAGATGAAACTCTGTGCTTAAGAATATGATCAAATATGTTAACATTTTAATAGGTTGGTTGCCCTTCTTTTCACCCACTTCTCCTACCACAGTCTGTTGTTTTCCATGTACTATAGCCTTTTTGTGGTGCAGTGAGTTAAAATGTGTGCATAGTCAGCTCCTGCATTTCAGCTGAAAAGCAACAAGTTCTTGAAGTGTGCTAGCTTAGTGGCCTGACTGATATAGCACAAGGTCACGCAATTGCAAGTGCTTCTGAAAAAGCTGTGCTTGAAATGTGGGTAAATCAGCTTCTTGATCTGGTATGTGAAGGGAGATGCCTTTCCCAGAGTGTGGTGGCACTGCTGAAAGAGAAGCAGTGTTAGCCTTTAAAAGGTATTGTGAAGACCTATAAACAGCTACTTAATGACGTAGTGTAAAAGTAGTACTGATTGTGAGTGCACCAGTGCTGTTAGAAATGGTGTGTGAGAACCTGAGAGAGACAATCAAACCCTTGGGCCCATTGCAGTTGGTAACGTCACTCACATTGATTTCAGTGGAAGCAGAGCCATTGTGGCTTGTCACTTCCACACCTGATGGAAATACTGACAAGAAGGGCTGTGCTCTGAAGTGTCAGTGGCCTTCAATTTCATTTCTCTTTCTCATATGGATGGATAAGACCTTAATTAAAGGAGCTCAGGGCACAATTCTGGTTTTATGTTTATGTTGAAAAATATGTTTCATTGAATGCTGCAGAGGTAGAAGAAAAAAACTACCTGTGCTTAGTTTTTCTTTATCAGCCTGTGTACACTTCATTTATTCTACATTCCTGATCTTTTGCATGCTTAGCTTTTTTTTTTCTTTTGATCTTTGCAGAGTGCATGTGAACTTGCATCAAATGAGTAGGATATTTTTTGATCTTACTTTCCTCCTTTGCTATCCCTTTGCAGCTCAAGACAAAAGGAAGGTGGAACATACTAAAATGTCACCTGAAGTTGCCTTGAACAGAATTTCGCCAGCGCTCTCACCCTTCATTTCCAGTGTGGTCAGAAATGGAAAAGTGGGACTGGATGCTACGAATTGTTTACGGATTACAGACTTAAAATCTGGGTGAGTTCCTCATCCAAAAAGAGTACCCAGCCTTTCACAGTTAAGATGTCTTTTAAGGACTGAATTTTATTAGGTTCATGTGTATTTAAACATCTCTGGTATATCTGGAACTGGCATACTAGCTGCATTATTTTTTTTGGTCTTACTACCATTTTGTAGTTTGGGAGACTTAAATTGTCATATTGTTGGCAATAATAATCTTGTTAAGACACTTTCATCGCTGCCACTTGATAGTGCTGGTTTGCAGCAGCGAGATAGTTATAAACACTTTTTCCTGTTGTTTATCACTTGCTTACTCGATTTTCTCTGTAAATTAAAAATTGAAGATAAGTTTTTGTGACCTTACCTAAACTCATGAATATGCCAGAACAGAATAAAAACTCAGTTTTTCCTTTATCTCACCTCCCTCAAGATCAGTATGTCAAGTGTGCCTGTAGGGCCAAGTGTCTGAAATAGGCCAAGCTATTCCTTTTTAGTTCTAGCAGAGTTCAGATTAGTTTTCAGGTAGTGATAAAATTTGTAGAAAAAGACTTTGGTGTGTAACCTCTGTGGATAATATATGGGGGGAGGTGAAATGATCAAAGTAGACTTTAGGCATTATGCAGAGTGGGGTGACTCTCAAGTGACTGGTAAAAGAGTACATGAGACATGTCAGACATTGCTTTATTCTTTTAGAATAAAGTTGGGCATCTAACAGCACCCCTTGGTTCAGGTGTTTTTGATACTGGAGCTGAGAGCCTGAAGTTACTTTTGCTTAAGGTGTCCAGATCATCTCTTCTGTACCAACTGCTGCTTTGTGTATCATTTTGAATGATAGCATAATACAGCAGATGCTGAGAACCACCGCAAACCACTGTTGTTTAAAATATAGTTCCACTGAAAACTTTGTTCAATATGCTTCTTGTAGGCTCTTTGGTTCTGGTTTCATGGGGAGCTTGGGAGGGGCTTTTCTGGTGGTTGCAATGCCTTTTCAGGAAGGAGATTTGAATTCTAGGGTTCATTTGAAAGGAACCATTCCCTTCCCGTGAGGTGCTGTGACAGAGTACAGATTTACTTGGAGATCCAAGAAGCCACGACTTTGTTATTAGTGTTGACTGGCTTGACATTTAGGCTTGCAAATTACGTAAGACAGGCTGAGCAGTTCTGCATCTGCTGCTGTCATTTCATGCTAGACCTTGCTTTCTCTTGAACTAGTCTTCCAGGAAGGCTAAGTTGGGAGCTATCTTACATTTTTTGCCATTGAAATCTGAGAGAAAGGAATGCAGGGAAAAAACACAGCTGTAGTCTGGTGGGGAAAGTATCGGTTTGTTGGGGGGTAGATAAGTATTTTACTTTCTTCCCACTGAATGCTTACACTGCCTGCCTTTAAAATAATAGATTGAAGTAATACACAGTGGTGTTTTCTAGCTGACTCTTTTCATGGGTATTTTTAATAGGCTTCTAAAGTTTTTGATCTTACCAAGATGATGTTGTATTTACTTTGTCAAATCCTGAGTGTTTTCTGAGAGTTTACTCTTAAAGAACCTAAAAACTGCTACAAGCTGCACCTGTCACCCAAACCCAGTGGTTCAAAGTGTATAGTAAATGTTCTGAACATGGAGCCTACACACAGGTACAGCACCTGTCAGAGGTTTCTCATCTCTTGTTTAAAGACGTAGGCTCAGCTACTTGCATGTGTTAGCAATATTGCTTTTTTCTTGTCCTGGAACATAGAAATGAACTTCATTCTTTGTTGGGGTTTTGTTTTGTCTTGAGGTTATTAGGAGATGGGATAACCAGGATTCTGCATTTAGTTGAGATTATTTTTAAGTTTGTTTTTTTTGTACAGCTGAGTTTCTTAAAATCGTTATTCTAAACAGGATCAATTAGCAATTTCTTGACATTTCTTTGAAATGTAAATTCTTCATAGGAAAGAATTTTGGGTTTTGTCATAAATAAATCATTGTTAGTTTATTTATGACAGAAAATTATTGCATCAGTTTGGAAATACAAAGTTCTTGTGATTTATTGCTTTATGATGTTTCTGAACAGGCAAACAGTTAAAAGTGCTTGACATAAGATGAAGGCATCACAGTATTATAGAGAAGTCCCTTCCATAACTCAAGATCCATTTCAGTGATCTTTAGCCTCTGATATAGGAGCCTCTAGGACACCACAGACTGTTTCTAATAGTCCCATGTCAGTTGATAAAGGACAAAATTCCCAACCCACTGTCTTGTTAATAGATTTAAATGTTTTGCTGAATACTGCCTCTAAAGGAAAATTTCATAGGGCTCTGAGAGTTCAAAAATGGATTGAAGACTGTTGGCCTACTCTCCTCCTCTGTCCTTGCATTGTGAGGTTATCCAAACCCCTGAATACTTTCATTAAGCTTTCTTAACAGGAAAAATTATAATGCAGATGAAATAGTCAGCAGAGGTAAATGTAGGTGTTGTCTGCATAAAGAAATAGAAGTATAAGGCCACAGAAGTTGGACATAAAGTGGAGGAAAATGAGGAAAACTCTTGTTAGAGAAATGGGGACGAGGTTCAGCACATTAATTGCAAAACTCCCTTCAGTTTCAATAGGCTGAAATCAGGCTTTAAACTTAGAGCGAAGCAGACAGGTGAGAAAGACGTGCTAGGTTAAATGTTTGAAGTGAAATAAAAAGCAGTTCTTGATCTCAACTGAATATGACCATTTAGAAGAGCTATCACTTCAGAAACTTTGCTTTGGAATAGTGATTGTACTGTTTATTGACACATGTGCTATTGTACCCGTGTCGATGATTGTGTATGTGTGTACAACACGTGTACGTGATTGTACTGTATATTGACACATGAAGGGGGTTGTATGCACCTAGTCTAGGCTGTAAAGACCCAAGCCTAGCTTGAGTTCATTGCAGAACATGCAAATGCTTTATGCTTTAAGTATTGTGTTGTTTGAAGATTTTTGAGATTAAATAAATACGATTTCACTGTAACCTTTTAAATGTTAAAATACTTAAGGTAATCATCTGGATAGCTGTTAGCTTTGAAGGCAGAAGCATCTGTAAGGTCAAGGCTGCATGGCTACTCCACTGTCATGTACCACACTGTTACTCTTATAGAAAACAGGACTTGCTGTAGTTGCATCCCTTCCCTGATGAACCAGTGCTTTACAATGTATAGCAAAACCAAATGTCCAAACTGAAGATGCATCCATTCTCATTTCTTAGGTTTCAGAAAGTGGAGCTGTGGTTAGCAGAGAGTAATGCTTACACACTGAATACAGCACTGTCTCTTAAGGCCTTGCCCATTCAGAGCCTTGGTTTTGACATTCTCTCTTAAGGCCTTGGCCATTCAGAGCCTTGGTTTTGACATTCTCAAAAGTGGAAAGAATTTCCTTTTGTTTTGCCAGTACAAGATCAAGTTTCAGGTTTATAGCCCATCATATCAGTTCATTTTGATTTGTAAATGGCAAACATAGTAAGCCTTAAATTATTTGAGAAGTCAATCCATATGTCAGGTGGTTTTAGTAAGGAACTTGTTTTGCGCTTATTCTGACTTATTGCTGAGACTGACAACTTAGTTTTGTTGTGCTTTATGAACTGTATTAAAGAGCTGATGTTAAGAGTAAAAGTATGAAGTATGATGATATGTAAATTTGCTTTGCTTTCAAGTGTGGGAGGGAAATATGTCATAGTAAGGAAATCCTATTGTTTTGCAGTCTTTGAGTATGCAAATGTTTTATAATAATACGTTACAGTTCCATAATGTCTGTGTGTTTTACAAACTTATTAGACAGTACCAGTCTCATCAGACACTTACATACATTTACATTGGTGAGTAGGACATTGAGGACCAAATCCTGTTTATAGCATTTAAATGGCCATGGCTGATGCAGAGTGAGTAAAGAAATGTGAGTATCCCTGGACGGAGCTCGGAAATATGGCATTACAGGAAAGAAGGAAACTCTTGAATAGAAACAGTAGAAGAAGTTAGTTGCCCAAGTCGTCTTGTAAAAAAGGGCTCCACAGTGAACAAAAGTAGAACCTGAGTATTGGGTTGCATCAGAAATACAGCACCTTTAGCAGCATTGATTTTGGTGATAAGAAAACCCTGGCAGGCATCTCTGTTGCGTTAATAAAAGACATTCTTTGAGATGACAGAGTGGATCAAAGCGTTTTTAACTCTTGCATAGGATATTACTTTGTTCTAAACCCAAGGAAAATACTGCTGCCAATTGAGTCAGTGCCATATATTGTATCATTCAGTTAATCTCCACTGGTGTCTCTTTGAAATAATGACCCATCTTAATTAGAAATTAAAATCTAGTCATAACCAACTGAATTGTGGCTGAGGCATTTTTCGTAGCATTTACACATGTAATCATGGGAAAGATGTTGAATAGGGAAAAGTGATTATTATGTAGATTTAGAAACAGAGGACGT
The DNA here is from genome assembly GCF_000695815.1 of Acanthisitta chloris. Lineage (NCBI taxonomy): Eukaryota > Metazoa > Chordata > Aves > Passeriformes > Acanthisittidae > Acanthisitta > Acanthisitta chloris. The sequence continues at coordinate 7,333 of NW_008681987.1, forward strand.
TTTCCTATGTGAAGGGTGTTTAATTGTTGTATAATGTAGAATGCAGTTATTTCAGAGACTGCTGCTTTTCCTGTGGTGCGTTACAAGAGTGAAAAACATAGTTGTGGTGGTCATTGCCTTTGAGAACTCTTTTTTTCCCCTACAGCTGTTCATCACGGCCCATGCTTTGGCTTCAAATGATGCTGCAAGCCTATTCTTATTCAACAAACTTGATTTTGCTTTTTAAATTACTTTGATGTGTTCCACCAGGCAAAATTTCAAAATGAATACAGTGATTTAAAGCTGCATATCTTAAGATTCTATTTTTTTTTAGGTATCCACTCATAACAAAATTTTAAATTTCATACTTACTTGGTTATACTTATTCCATATTTATGAGGAGATTAATTGTGGAACTTTTATGTAACTGGTTTATAGTAAACCATGTTGGTATTTTGTTCTTTGCACCTGTCTGATTTCCTATGGATTTCTGCTTCTCTGCTTGGTACTGTGTACAATTAGTTAGGTACCTGAGAGAAATCTATATGAAGAGTGGTCAAAAGAATGTAATTCTATCTGGAGTAGATTTTAATTTGCAAATTTACTATCAAGCTGCAATAAGATATTTATAACTTTATTGCCCTGCTTCCTAGTGAGCAGTGATGATTTACTTCTTTGCCTTATCAAGTGGACTGCAATATGCTTTGGTATTTCCTTTCTTTTGGGCATTTCCCTTTTTAAAGTAAATATGCATTTTATGTGCATATTTTGTGAAATAATGTTGATTTTTAGCTGTGAAATACTTGTTACAATAGCAGTTATTTAAAACTTTTGTTCAGTCTTTTGCTTTTGATTAATTTAAATTGAAAAATCCTACTTCAGTTATTTGAGGAGGGTTCACATCCATCGTTCACACTGGTGCCTACGGGTAGGTGATTATAACTTGGGTTTTGTTTAGGTGTGAAGTTTAAGGAATCTGACTCTCCCAAACACAATTACTATGAAAAGATGTTTTAAAAAATAATTATGTTTTGTGCGAAATGTATTCTTGAAAGGGTGTGACAGTTTCTAGGAGAAGCCAGGCTGGATGAGGCCCTGAGCAGCCTGTTCTAGTGGGAGGTGTCCCTGCCATGGCAGGGGTTGGGACTAGATGGTCTGTGAGGTCCATTCCAACCCCTAAAATTCTGTGATTCTATAATTCTGTGATTCTGTGAGAAGTCTATTCTTATGAGTCCTTTAGTGCTATATTGGATAAGTTGAAAACTATTACTTTTTCCCAGAGTAGGTAATTTATTTCCAGTTTCTGATAACAAATACATTTCTTCACAGTAAAAACTCTTATTGTAAGAAACTTGTTGTCACTCAAGTAAAATTTAAAAGGCTGAGGCTCTGAAGGGACAGTTTGAGAGAGCTGGTGCTGTGCAGCTGCACTTGAACTTCGAACAGCAATTCTTCTGTGCTGATCCAAAAAGACTGACTGTCTCCAAGGATGTGCTCTCCTGCATTTGGTTCTGAATGCTGAAAAAGCAAAGGCAGAATGCCTGTCTGATTAAAGCTAAGTGTAGGGCATACATTTGGTAATGGTTTTGTAAACACTCTCCACAAAGCTTGGCATTCTTTTTACACCAGTTTTAAACAAGGTGCTTGAAGTCCTGCAGAAAAAAGTGTGTGTTTGTCAGTTTCAAGTGCTATGAGTAAAGGATTGAAAAAGTAAAGGTAGTGTTAGATAATTGCAGTAACATGAGCTCTCATTTGAAAGACTACATATATTTTCCTGATTTTTTTCAATTTAAATGCTGCACAATATGTCTTTGCTGGTATTTTTAGACAGTAGCTTCCTCTTGTCTGACCTTGAAAGAAGCAAATGTCATGTCTACTGGTTTTATGCTTTAATAAAAAATGAGAAGAAACTATTTGATACAGGTGCCAACTGTTTCTTTTCTGATTTGTTTAAAGAGAGCATCACATGATGTAGTATTGATACATGTGCCAAATGCTGTTGGAAAGACATCCCTTAGCAAGGTGTTTCAATGTGTGTTTTCACTATGTGTACCTTGGTAAGTCATTGAACACGTCTTGAGAACCAACTTACATTATTTGTAGGTCACCATCCAGGTCTTTCTGCTGTTGTTACAGATGTGTGTCTTATTTCTTTGCATTGTACATCACTGCAGGAGAAAAATTTCTTCAGACTTTATTTTTTGTTGTAAAGTTAGCTGTGTATCTAATAATTGGTACCTGGTCCAGTTTCTTTGTTCCCAAACCCTTGCATCACATAGATGCATCATGTTTAATGTGAGCTGGACAGATCTTTAGCATACCATGCATCTTGGGTGCATACTGCATGTCACCAGAAGATTGGAACAACTGGCTCCTAGTTTTTTATTCTTCTACTTGGTAGAAAATATATTCCTGGATAGCTAACAACTGGTTCCTCGTTTTTTATTCTTCTATTTGGTAGAAAATATATTCCTGGATAGCTAGTCAGTAAATTCTTCCAGCGTTACCTATGCCATTGTACTTCTTGTATGCCTGACTCTCTCATATGCATATGCAGATACATGGAATAGCATTAAATAGCTGATGTACATGTGTGATGAAGCTGAAGCAAAATATTATGGGTTTTTTGTTTTCCTCGTTTTTTATTCTTCTATTTGGTAGAAAATATATTCCTGGATAGCTAGTCAGTAAATTCTTCCAGCGTTACCTATGCCATTGTACTTCTTGTATGCCTGACTCTCTCATATGCATATGCAGATACATGGAATAGCATTAAATAGCTGATGTACATGTGTGATGAAGCTGAAGCAAAATATTATGGGTTTTTTGTTTGTTTTAGCCTGTTTGTTGCAGGCATTGTGTGATGAGTTTAGGGTCTTTAAAAGCATAGGTGGTGGTCAAAGGCTTCATATTGATAGGCTGGTATGCAGCAGTGTTCAAGATCCAATTCTGACACAGCTGTATTACAACCAACCAGAAATCCATGGGAATGCTTCTGTAAACTGCTTCTGAACCACTTCTGTGAGTTAGTGATAATAAAGGAAGCAAACAGTTTTTTAAAAACAGAATCTGTGCACTATTTTCTAGCTACACAGTCATTTTCTAAGAGTGGGAAATAAAAAAGCGTACAGGTCTTTTCTTACAATGCATTGATCACTATGTAAGTCCGCATAAAAAAAATTGAAAGGGAAATTCCATTGTCATAAGAGTATCTTTTGTTGGCACTTTGGCTGGCATCTCTCTCCATTGCTGCCCTTTTAAATGCACCCCTATAAAAGGTTTGGGACATCATGAACTGTCAGTCATGGTGTTCTTTCTTCTGGGTGATGGAGAAATGAATTTTTCTGACTATTTGGATAACTGTCCAGCACTGAGTTTGCAGTATAGGTTTAATATCCCAAATTCAACTGGAAACAGAGTAACACCACCAATGCAATTCTATGCCTGAGCTATTTTAATATGTTTCTTGAGATACTTAGCTTAGGTATTTACTTGGGACTGCACTGCCCAGTGTAGACATACCTTCAAGCAACTATTCTTTAACTGGAAGTAGGTATCTGAAAAGAATACTTAGAGCTATTTGTATAAACAGACAGAGTTTGGTTTGCTCTTGAACTGAAAGGGGGTTTTTTAAGATCTGAATTCAGTCCATGAAGGTAAACCTGGTAAGTAATCTGTAGAAAAGTAAAAGTTGGTAAAAGGGAACATACTTATTTTGTCTTTCCTGAGAGAAGGGAATTGAAGTGTCTGAGGCAAACCACTCCACAGTGTAGGCCACAGGTTCTTTTCTTTGTAATCTGTGGTATATGGCTGACAGAACAAAATTAGACCACTAGGACTGAGTACTTTTATTATTGTAAGATAAAAGAATCCCAATGAAATTGAGTTAATTAAAGGAAATCACAGAATTCTATTACAGGAAAGATTAAAAAAAAGGCCAAATATAACCCCCTCTAAAACAATATTTTCCTAATTTAAAAAATAAACCACCAAAACCTAGATTCCTATGTATCGCTGAAATATCACTATTAAAAGAGAAATGTGACAAAGTACTGGTTGCTGTGTTTTGGATGGTCAGTTGTGGTTTTTTTCAGTAGAAAAACTTGTTTATAGTTAGGGCTACCAGTGCCCTTTCAAAATGTCTCCCACTTTACATGATTTCTTTCTCTCTTTTCTATCTCTTCTTCCACTAGAATGTTAGTTTCAGTCTTTAGAGTAACACTTTGTACACTTCAGCCATGAGTTTCTTTTTCTTTGTTAGGGGTGAATAATGCAATGTTTTGTGTTCTTTTTTAAGAATTCTTCTGTAATGAGAATTTTTTGAACTAAAAGATAGTTGACTAGCTGTCCTGTTTTTCAGGCTGCCTTAAATCTTAGTCATAAGCCTTAATTTAAAGCCTATAAAAGTGATACGATTTCAGACCAACTGCAAGCCATTTACAGGCAATGAAGATATTTAAAAGGAATCATTTCCTTGGAGGTTTTGAGAGGGATAGTATCTTCCATGTGACTTTGTTGTTTTAGTTTTAACCTATTGCACACAGGCAAAATTCAGTTTTATTAGATAGAGGCAGGAAGGAGGAGAACTTGAGAGTGTAGGTGAGGTGCTAGAAGTGGCATAAATACAGGTCAAAGCATTTGTGGTGGGTTGGGGACTCAGAGTTACAAGAACTTTGGGCAGGCTGGGCTCTCTTTTCACTGGGATCTAAAGGTGACTGACTTTGTTTATAAGTAGTCTTCTCCTTGCAGTAGGTCCTACATGTTCCTCTGTGCCTGTGAGGCTGATAAAGGATGAGCCAAGTCTAGCTCCTATTGTCGTGCTGGGAGAAGACAATGAACTGGATTGTGAGGGCAAGTACAAGTATTTGCGGGGGAGAAGAGGGTTTGTTTGACTGTCATTAAGAAAAGGGTACATGGAACTCCTTTCTTTAGAGATAATTAAATGGGACCATGGGCAGAGTGATGGCTAATTTTATCCTTTATGGTGTAGTCTTGAAAATAGTATTGGCGCAACTGAGGTGAGTGGGAACTGTGGGAATTAATGGGAGAACAGGAAGTTAGAAAAAGACAAGTGACCGGGAACTGTGGGAATTACTGGGAGAACAGGAAGTTAGAAAAAGACAAGAAGAGGTGAGGGGTCTTCAGCCAGACTTTCTGGAGAAAATGTAACATGGAGCAGCTATTGGGGCTTGCTTTCTGCTGGTGCAGTTCCATGGGGTGGTCGGTTGTAACTTTACCTGTGATTTTCCTTTAATCTGTACCCTATCTTTAATGTTGTAATTAATCTAAAATAATGCAGTAAATAGAGCTATTGATATTTATAATCAGGTGTCATCTTTTCATAGGCTTTCTGCTGTGTCTCCAGTCTTACAGTGTTTTATGTAAATATACATAATTTGAAATTTCCCTTTTGAGTGTATGTGCAACTGCAAGCTATGGAGTTAGGTTTGAAATGAGGTGATCCTTGCTTGGTCTAATGTCCATATCCAAAGAACTGAATTCATGGTCATTGTATTAAGCTAAATTTCTTTGTGTGTAAGATTAGGAAATCAAATTAATTAGAAATCTGTGACCAGAAAGGTCTAAAACTCTGCAATTAGAAGAAAACTTTAAATGAAAAATTAGAAATCTGTCACCAGAAAGGTCTAAAACTGTGCAATTAGAAGAAAACTTTAAATGAAAATGTGAAAAGACACAAAGGCTTAGATCGGAAGGGACCTTAAAGATCATCTAGTTCCAACCCTGCCTGTCATGGGAGGGATCCACCCACCTATTGTTTTGCTTGTTTGTTAAAGGAGGAAAATATATAAACATGAACTATGCTTTTGGTCCTTGTGGTTTATTCCTGATAGCGATTCATTGCATTTTTCAGTAAACTCAATAGTTCTGTATTCTGAAATAAATTACTTAGAAAATAGGTTGGAAGTCTTTATGGCTACTCCAGCTGATATTTTGAGAAATGCTAAATGAGTTATTAGAGCTGATGCTGATAATAGCTTCTTTTTTTGTGACTTTCTGTATTAGTATGCTTTTTCAGTGAACACTGAAAGGATCTGAAACTCCAGGTGGTAAACTAATTTCATAGTTGGTGAAGAATGGTTCTCTTTTAGAGTAGTCTAAAAGTAAAAAATGTTCCCTGTCTGGTGTTCTTTTTTTTCTTTCTTCAGAAATTGAATTCACATTAGTGAAAAGTAGAAATAGAACATGTAACATTAGTGGGTGCTATTGCAAGGTAATAGTCAAATGGCAGTTGTGAGAATATGAAGCAGGATTTGACTCGGTCAGGTGGGATGAAGTAAATCCAGAGGATGCACCTGCATCATACTATTCTCTAAAAATGTACTTAGGAGTTCCAAGGACCTGGGGTACAGCTGGTCTTACACTGTAATGTAGTAGTGCCTTTTCCTTGCCTGAACCTGTGACAGAAGAGTGGTATATGATACTGCAAATTCACTAGTTGTTTGACCTAAACATGCTCCATGGAGTGTGCATTATTAGTGTTACCCCATTGCAATTGTCCTTATTTCTGTTTGTTTTTCCAATCATGCCTTCATTAAAATTTCCATTTTCTCTTCCTATTTTATTCTTTTGGGGAGTGTGTGTGTGTGCCATGTGTAGTTTTAAAAAATAATTACGTGCAATTAGCAGAGTATAAAAGATCTTGCCTACAAAGGAAATCAGATTGATTATCAACAATGTTTCTGAAGCATGTTCGTAAAGTGTTTTGTTGAAAGCTTTCCTTCGTCAATCCTTAATTATTTTCTTAATTAGTATCATGATTAGCTCCCTGAGACCCAGTAACAATGAGCTCCCACCCTAAACTGTAGGGATTTTACAAATGGAAAATTTTGACCTAGTCCATTCTTCAGAGCTTTTCTTTCAAGTCCACTTGGAAGTATAATGGATGTGGTGCTGGCTAGCAACTCTTGTCTCCATGTTTCTTTTTGTCGTGGCCCTTTCCAACCTGTCCTGCCATGGTGACTGGAAAAGGGCTGTTCCAAACCCAGTGTTCCTAGGGGACTTTGACGCTAAAAAAGAATGAGAATCATGTGGGATTTTGTGTATGCTTTCATTTAATGAGAATGTCCTCTGAGCTGATTTAAAAATGTATATCTATGTGCTTCCTCTGTTTCCCTCGGAGAGGCTGGGCTGCACGTCTGCCTCCAGCAGAGGCAGATGTTCTTTGGGATATTGCAGGATACCTGCCACAAGACTGGGGCAGCTGTGGAGGAGTTTTGCAGTTCTAGAAGAAGTCCCAGAGCTTTCCCCACCTGCAGCATCTGCTTTGGCAAACTGTCACTCATATTAAGAAGATCTACATTTTCTGTTAATATGCAGCTGCTGTATTTGTTTTACTAATGATAGAAGTCATTGGATGCTTTTGTGTAGTGTTCCTGGTGAAAGCAGGTTGCTGGCAGCCAAAATGATTTTAAACAGTTATTTGAACTTTACTTCTAAAAAATGCAAATCTGCCTATGGGTGCAGAAAGGAAGTGATGGGTTGTTTTTCTAGGGTCTGTGTTCTGACATTAGGCAGACACTTCTGCCTAGTGTCCCACTGTTGCCTAAAAGTGCCAGTTAGTGCAATGAACTTCATACAATAACACATACAGTTATGTAAAGGAGAAGCAGCACTTGCAGTAGGTGAAGGTTTTACTGAGGATGCAGTTGACATACCTGGAGACACCTTGGAATTTCCTGGAGGATAACTATGGATTGAAATGCTGTTGCAATTATGAAATATCATCTGTACTAATAGGATTCAAAACCAGCAACATCATCTGTATTGCAATGCCAAAACTAGTCTTTGTAGTTTAATTTTATACTAAGTTTGAAGAAACCAGCTAGGGTACAAAATGAGTTTAGTGAAAATGGTGGGTTTATCTATGGAAAAGTTATTTGAATAATTTTCAATTGGCTTTCAGATTTTAACATATTAATTAAAAGATAGTAAATGGTGCTTACTCTAAATGTGACTGGGTTTTTGTTTCCCAAAAGCAGTGGTGTGTGCCTTTCAAGTGCCAGTCCCTCTCTCTCATATGTGTAATACATATGTCTATATAACGAAGGGGAACTGAAGATGAAAATTGGTTGACTAGACTATCTCTCCCATTTCAGATTTTGTCTGATTGACAGAATTTGGTTGGATCTGTTGTTTTCAGCAGCAGCTGCTCAGTATTATTCTCTTTTTACAGGCCTCTGGGAGCCTGTAAAGCTTTGGGCACTGCTGCAGGGAGCTGCAGCATGGTACAGGTTTTCACCATCAGTGTCAACTCTCTAAAATGTGATTTTCACTATTTTTCTCTTTTCTGATCCTTGCAAAAACCTGTCACCCCCTGGCCTGCCTTCTACTCTCCTCCCTGCTCCACGCACTTCCAATTGTTTGTAATGGCTCTGTACATGACTTACCCATCTGTTGTGAATTCTGCAATTAATTCTTAATTAAATGGGATGAAATACTGTGTCTTCAAGGAACATTGGAGCAGACTTCGATCTACAAAAATTGGAGGAAAGAAGAATCTAAAGTCATTGACAAAGGATGTTCCACTGGAGTTTAATGTGTTTTTCTTAGCATATACCAGAGGAGAGTTTTGCATGGAGCCTTGAGTTTGTTGCCTCTTAGTAACAAACAATTAACCTATCTTTGCCTCTGAATTATTTTTGACTCTTGCTGACAAAACCTTCAGCCTCTAAACCTCTGATTGAACTGGGTCTCGTCATTCCTAAAATAATACTCATTCTTCTTTAGCCTCTTGTATTATGAAAGGAACCTGACTGCCTTTTCCCCCTAACAGTGTCTTTATGTGACATATGTAGGAGCAATTGGAAACATATCATGTCCTGGTTATATTTGGGAAGGCTTGGGAATACAGCCAGTGGTCAGAGCTGGCTTTGTGGTGTTGCTTTTACGTGTGTGTTGGTTTTTAGTAGTCTTCTCCATTAGGGTAATGCAGTGTGAGGCTTTCTTCACTTTTACACTAACAGCCAGTGAACAACAAAAAATTGTCTGTTACCTGAAAAAGTACTGATCCTCAAGAACAGCAAGTGTGACAGCCTAAGCATCATGAGATTAAATCTCTGACTATTCAGGTTAGGCAGTCTCAGTATTAAGTTCCTGAAATTACAGAGGCTAAAATTCTTAGTCTAATTTTACTTTGCTATTGTTCAGTAAAATTCACTGATTATTTGTCATCAGATAGTAAAAGGTAGTAAAGCTTCTGTGTGATCTGTGAAGGAAGGATGACTAAACACATTGCATACCTTTTAATCTGGAAATTTGATAGTAATCAAATAAATCTGACATGACTATTGAGACTTAAACCTGTACCACAAATTAAAAAAAAAAGGAAATAAAAGGAGGTTGCTCATTTTTCAGTAGAGCTGCTTTACTTCTGTTGGCATTTCTGAATGTTTGCTATGGTTTTACATGGTTGTAGGTAGCAGATTTTAGGAGTGCTGTTAAAAACAAGCCTCTGACAGGGTTTGGAGAGGGATGTAGAGGGGTTTGGTTGTTTTTTTCACGTCTTTAGGTAGAATAAACACTCATCTCCTGACTTTAAGGATTAAGGTGGTAACCACTTGTGCTCTTGTTTCATTGTGACCCCTTCAGCTGGCACAGAACATAGTTTTGGATAAGATCTCTCCAGAGCCCAAATAATTTAGAACTGCTTGTCTTGGGAATGCTTTCAAGTGATGATTTTAGAAGACTAGTTGATAGGAAGACCATGTCGAAATCTAGGGTTATCAGAGTCTTCCTTATCATCATGGCTTTAATCCTGTGAAATATCAAAGTGGTTTGGATTTTTATTTTGTTTAGCTTAAAACAAAACAGAAGAAGTTTCAATTCAACGAAACAGTCAATCACAAATACATTGGTAGAAAAGAAAACCTTGCTCAAGTAGAATTGCATTCCTAAAGGCTTTTAGAACACTCTGGGAAGAAGGACTAATTTTGTGGAAAAATACCTTTTGCTATATCTATTGTTATAGGCTGATGCCTTATTCTAAGCAGCAAAACTGAGTGACTTTCTGGATTTTTTTTTTCCCTTTTTTTATTCCTCATGGATAATGTTTTTTTGTTTCCTTTCGTGGCTGGTAAAGAATTCAGAACACTTCTAACTAAGCATCTGGTGTTGACATTCGTTTCCTTTTGTGACTGGTATTCGGAAGACTTCTAACTAAGCATCTGGTGTTGACAGTGACTTCTTTTAATAATCACTGATTCAGTTTATGTGTGTTTTACTGTGAAAGAAACCTTTTCTCAATAGGTCACAGACCATCCCAACTGTAAGATGCATCAGACACAAAGGAATGTTCTACTTGTCTCCTACTTGGAATACTTATTTCATAAGGTTGTAATGTATCTCAACTCGAGTTTAATCTGCTGTATTTGCTCAAGGAATTTAGCTAAAATCTGCTGTGAAAGTAAACAATTTGTATTCAGCTATAGTTGTTTGCAAACTCAACTCTATCTACCAGTTTCCACCTGTAAGTCTCAACACAACCCCTTTGAATAATCACAGAATCACAGACTATTCGGAATTGGAAGGGGCCCACAAGGATCATCAAGTCCAGCTCTTGGCCCTGCACAGGACAGCCCTGAGAATCACACCATGTGCCTGAGAGCATTGTCCAAATGTTTCTTGAACTCTGTCAGGCTTAGTCCTGTGACCACTTCCCTGGGGAGCTGTTCCACTGTCCAACCACCCTCTGGTTAGGTATTTCCTAATATCTGACCTAAACCTTTCCTGACACAACTTCAGTCCATTCCCTTGAGTCCTGACACTTGTCACCAAACAGAAGAGATGCCACTCTGCTTCCCCTCATAAGGAAGCTGTAACCGTGATGAGGTCTCCCCTCAGTCTCCTCCAGGCTGAACAAACCAAGTAACCTCAGCTGCTCCTCATATGGCTTCCCCTCAAAGCCCTTCACCATCTTTGTTGCCCTCCTTTGGGTGCTCTCTAATACCTTTATGTCGTTCTCGTATTGTGGTGCCCAAAAACTGCATACGGTATTTGAAGTGAGACTGCACCAGCACAGAGTAGAGCAGGACAGTCACCTCCGTTGACCAGCTGGCAATGCTGTGCCTGATGCACCCAAGGACATGTTTGGCCCTCCTGGCTGCCAGGGCATACTTTTGGCTCATATCCAACTTGCCATTGACCAGAACCCCAGGTCTCTTTCCACAGCACTGCTTTCTAGCATCTCATTCCCCAGTCTGGAGATACATCCCAGGTGTGGAATCCAGCCCTTGCCCTTGTTGAACTTCATACTGGGTGATTGCCCAGCCCTTGAATTCATCAAGGTGTCTCTGCCTTCCAGGGAGTCAACAGCTCAACAGAATAGAGCAACATGATTTTATGCGATACATTCAAGGGTATTCCTTTGTCCCGGAAACTTGTCAAGTTGAAGATTCTTTGATACTTTAGTAGGGAAACCATTGTGGGAGATCTTGTGATATAGCATTAATCATCTTATGAAGACTAAGTCATATCACTGCTCTGAGTATGAGAGCATTAATTCTTGCTTCTGTGGCTTTCTTATATAAAATATTGATTATTTACATGAAGATATGCAAACAAGTGTAAGATTTTTCCATGTATAAAGAGGGAGATAGCACATTCATGTATCATGAGATGGAGTCAGCTTCTGAAATTAATTTTCAACACCAGGTATTCCTGTTCTATCTGTCAATTCCCTGTGAAGATAGGATAAAAAATAATCTTTGGAAGACTTTGTTACAAGAAATTCCTTTTCAAGTATGACTTTTGTGTGGACCACATTTAAAATGTTAGATTTTGGAGAAGATAGAAGTGTTTTTGGAGAAGACCCAGAAGTGTTTCTGGGTCAGGCATATGTATGATTATAAGCGGTTCTTAGTGTTAAGGAAATTAAAGCAGGAGATTATGTCCATAGCCAGATCATTACTTGTGGCTTTCTGTTGAAATAAGGTCATACATAGACTGCTCGATGTACCAAAGTTTTGATTTGCCTTAGGAGTTTTGTTCTTTTAGTGTTTGTACTAAAAAGAAACTGCTTCATTTCAAGTGGATGTATGGAAGATTTTTGCTTGGTTGTTCAGCCTATTGCAGTTATTGAAGTCTCTTGTGTAGCCCAGACAGAGCAATTTTGGGGAAAAAAAAATAAGAAACCAGACTGAATACTGTCACTTTCCATCACTTCTAGACCAGTAAAATTAAAAACATCTCTAGTGCAGTACAATAATCTAGGAAAAGTACTTAGTACTGCTTTTAGGGACATTTGCCATTAAATCAGGCTTTTATTTTAATGTTAAAGAATATTATACTTTCCCTAAGTATTTCCAAATGGCCCATTGTGCTAAAAGAAAAGACTGTAAGGTGTTTGGAGGATCAGAAATTTTTGTGTCTGTTGAAAAGCTCGCAGTGTAATTTTGATGGTATTTGAGAAATGTGTCTCAGCCTGTGACCTGTGGTACTTCGGAAGAAATTTTCATTAAATATTAACTGATGTTGCAGAGATATTTTAGAACTTGCAAAGGATTTCTTATGTTGCCTTTTTTTTGGTACGCTTCCTAGAATTGGCCTTTTGTGTGTTGCAAGCCTTAGAAATGATTTGGAAGTAGAAAATAATAGTTTCATATCTATAGCTGTTAAATCCATCCACAGCCATTAAAGCACCCTAACAATGGGCACTCCCATTTTGCTGTTCTCACCTACTAAAAAGCTGTGCCTTTGAAAAAAAATTGCATTCTCTTGTTTCTGTTGCACTTGGGATCCAATCTCTCATAGTCTCAAACTGATTTTATTCCCAGTGTGGCTGGTGATGTTTGTTGTTCTTGCTAAGTCCTACACAGATGCTATTTAAAAAGCAGTAGTACAGACCATGAAATCAAAACATTTTCCAACTCTGATCCTGTTCAGTTGTGCTGCATTTCCTTTCACATTTGCATCATCGGCAATTTTCATAAACATCATTTCTTTTCTGTCATCAGTCTTTCCATGAAATATGAAGTAGTATTCCAGCGGAAGAAGACCATCAGTGCATTCTTTGTGGCTGAAGCAAGATGTGAACTAATCTATATCAAAACTTGCTTTCAAGTCACGTCTCCACGTATCTGATAGTAGTTATATCTAAGTTATGTTTCTGTAGATTGTTTTGCATGGTGCTCTCACAAGACATTGCAAAAATCTTCCTAAAGTGAAGATAGGACGTGTTTTTTCCCTTTTATTTGAAAGGACAGTTATGTAAGTTCTGTAACGATACTGAAAAAATGTGGTGTATTCTTGTTGAATCAGTGTAGGCTGTTAACTGCATCTGGCTCTTAATTGCATCTGTCTTAGATTCTAGGTGCACAGAAGCGGTTTGCTTATGTTCTCTATATTTTTGTGGAAACTTCATTTAAGTTAATTGATCTGTAGTTCTGTGATTGCTTCTTTTTGATGAAGCTACGTGTGGGTACAAATTTGACTAAACAGTAAATGGAGCTCACTGAGTCAAAGCAATCTGAAGTTACTGCACTTGTAAGTGGAAGAAGAGACTGTAGAACCAGCAGTGGCTCTCTGAAGCATTTTGAGTATGTGAGCGAGAATTGATTGCCTCGTTTGCCCTGATGCCTCTTCTGCAGTAAGACAGACAGAGCCGCAGGAGTTACCATGTTCTTTTTGATAAGATAGGATCAGAATGTTTTTTTGTTTTCTGTCCCATCCATGTTTTTGCTCTTGGCTGTTTATGGCCCAGTAAATGCTGTTTTGGTTTCATTATAATGTCACTGTTAGACAATATATGGTAATATATTATATATGGTAGAGTATTAGAACTCTACCAGTGATCTGATTATAGAAGTTTAGGTGAGTTGTTTTACCTTTCTCTACCTTCTTTTCACTGTTTTATCTAGAGTTGGCCAGTATGACTTTGAGCTTTAAGTGGCTTGCAACAACTGTGCTGGGCCTCTAAGCAATTCTCAATGCTATTAGGCTGGCAAGAAGATTTCAGGGTTTTCAGGATCCCTAGAAACATTAAAGCAATGAAGTGCTAAGGCCTTCCAGTATTTTTGCTCCTGGGACCTCTCACATGCCACCAGCCCACAGTGGTGAGAGCTTCAGGGGCCATTCCTGCCAGTGAAACACTTTGTGTCCCAGTGTCTCCTTTTGCAGCTGCCTCTGGCCTAGGCACTAGACAGTTTTTCAGTAATTTTTCTATTCATTAAGTGCACACTTACCATGGTGAGGCCCAACTGCTGTTGTGGTGCTCCAGATAGGCAGAAGAGTCACACATCATGAATGGACGTGCTCAGTTGCTATAGCCTCAAATACCTGAGTCTGAAACTTGCTCACCTGAAGGTCACTGTAAGATATTTCCATAAGGGAAAAATGTAATGTTAAAATAGGTGAAAAACGGATCAATGTTGGTGTATTGAAGTTAAGATTCATTCCAGTTATATGGATGGCAGGGATATGGATCATGGAACCATCTTAATGTGACATAGAGAGTTGTGACCTGCAAAATTGTATACAAAATAGAGAATTTGATAGCTTTGATCAATAGATCAAATACTAATAACACTTTCAAACCAGAACATTTTCAGTGTATGTTTTCTGTATCAAATGGGAAGGGAGGCAGTTGTCACAGACACTAATATTTCTTATGCTATTGTGAGAACTGTTGATGCAAAGAGATGCCTCATGCATCTTTCCCACCTTTTCTTCTCTCCTGGAATCATAAGGATGAGTATTTATAGTAATCACATCATCTTTAATATCTGTCATTTGTATACTGTAGAATAATGTTGGTGTTTCCAGTTATCTGTAACTGCTTAGCACATTCTTCTCTTACCTTCATTTTTAGCTGTACATCCTTGACCCCTGGACCCAGCTGTGATCGGTTTAAGCTACATATCCCATATGCTGGAGAAACACTCAAATGTAAGTTAAATACTGTTATTACATCCTGACCTTTCTTTCTGCATTCTGTATCTTGTTAAGCTTTCCAGTGTGTCTGTCTAATTTTATGAGCTTTGAGATAGCTGTGTTGGTTGTTTTCTCCTGAAGCTTCAACTCCAAGAACACACAGCTATCAAGAATATGTAATATTTAGTACAGGTTTACAGCCTTCTGTGATACTCCAAATTTGAAAAATGCAAGTTCTAAAAGACAAAAGTCACGACCCGCCAGTATTTCTAATAAAATGCTAAGACTAAGGCAGTCTCATGACCACTTTTAGACTCATGGTATTATTTGTGTATGTTTTATGTTGTTTCTTTCTGTCTCTTTTAGGAAGAATTCTTTGTTAAGCTCCAGTAAAAGATGTCAGTCTGTTATTTTATTAGCTCTCTTTAAACAATAACTGGTATAATTGGCCAGATTAGAGAAATGTGAATTTGATTTTTCTTATTTAGTGGTATCATTAAATCCTCCTTATGCTTAGAGGATCCATAGATAGCTAGCTCTTTTGCCCACCCTTGTATTTTGTGTGTCTTCGTGTGTTTTGTTTGTCTTAGTTTGTGTTTTGTTTCAAAGGATTAGAATAAAATTTGTATGTTTTTAGAAGGTAAAGTTTTCTAAACACTTGAACTGCAGAAAAATGGTAAAGTTGTGTTGGTTTTTATTTCTAACAAATGAAATATGAGTGAGGATGAACAATGTCAGATAAAGTAAGATTTAAGGCTTGGCAATTTTTGATTTAGGACAACTCTGGTAAAGCCACATCTGGAGTATTATGTCTTTTTCTGGTCTGTCTATTACTAGAAAAGCCTAGACATAACAGAATGAGGACAGCAAAAGACCACAAAGATGACTGAGCAACTGGAGCATCTGTTGTACAAGGAGAGGCTAAAAGAGCTGGGACTTCTTGAGAAGAGAAGGCTCAGGCCAAAACTTATCCATGTGTATAAATACATGATGGGGGGGAAATGAAGAATCCCTTATCCTTTATGAACAGAAATCAACACAGTTAAACTTCTTATCACTAGAAGTACTTTAAAGCTTCCATTTGGCACCTGAAAGAACGTGGTCTTTCGCAGAAGTTGATCTGGACGTTCTCTCGTGTGTTCGAGAGGGGACCTAAGCTTATATGTCAGCCTACTATGACTGTATTGTCAACGTTCGCTCGTGTGTTTGAGAGAGGACCTAAGCTACTATGTCAGCCTACTATGACTGTATTGTCTGTTCCAAATATATGAAGTCATGGCTCAAGAGGCTTACTAATTGTGCTTTCTCACAAGATAAAAATGGTATAGTAAGTCCTAGCTAGCAATTATTTTAAGAAAATAAGGCATGGTTCTGCCTTTATTCAGAGCATTTAGTAAGTCATGGCTGAAGCCCACTACCCTATCAGATAAAAATTGTTAGGCTGTGTAGCAGACTCAACCTGTTGAGTCTTGATGTGCTCTGCCATGTGTAGTAGATTCCTCTTGAGTCTTGTTCAATGACTGTGATCAAGATGCAGTCAGAATAAGCTTAATTGTATGACATGCTTTAGAGAACTTTCTGTGTGACTCTCTTATCTCTCTTTATCACCATACAGGGCCCTATTTGTACATTCTGAGAATCTTTTCTGATGTCCCATAGAGGCTAGAGTTTTACCTGATTCTTAGGGGAAAATTAAGATAGTAAAATGCCCAGATGCAAGTACATAGGCATACAGACTGTGTTAATATACTAAATGACTGTGGTCCGGTTAAAGTACTTAGAAATACAATTACGGAATATGCATTGAATAACAGTATTGAGAAATCTGCTTTTTCTTTTTTTCCCCTGAATTCATCTGTTTTTAATATCACATAAGCAACTAAATAAAAAAGCCCTATCATGCTACTGCTCTCTCCACCTTCATAAAACCCAAACCACACATTTTAACCATGTTATATATTTTAACAAGACCAACTGAAAGTGGTGTAAACAAGCATATCTTTTCCAGAGGTATCTAATAATAGCATTGAATTCAAGTAATAATAATCCTACGCATTTCAGCATTACACATTTGAAAATGCTGTGAATCATTCAGTCTCACAGCATGTGGAATAAATAGTGATGTGAGCAGATTCAGGAAAGCTTTAATAATTTTGTGCTTAGATGTGTAATGATGGCAGGGGAAGATAGTTGTAGTGTGCAACCAGAGATTTGTAGATACTTTGTTGTAGGCTGTTGCTAGATATGTTATCTTTCAAGGGCAGAATATTTCTGCAAAGGAAAGTTGCAAAATCTGCCAGAATAAAAAGATTGGCTGAAAATGTTCAGGATCTCCAGTATGTGGTACCAAATACAGGCTGAAGTGTGTAGTTCCTTTGTGGTTTGTGTTACATCCTCTTTGCAACAGATTAGGTCTTTGCATATCATCAATCATAACCGCTGCCACTGCACAAACACCCTGCTATGAATCCAAGGGGGTTGAAAACTGTTGGTGTGCAACTTTAGGGAAGTATAGCTGTGTAGTGACAGCACTGTTTTCCAAAAGACCAGAAAGGTCACAGTTTGTTGAAAGAGGAGAAAGTGTACTGGCTGGCAAGGCAGTGGCTGACTACCTGTAGTGTAAAACAATTGTGCTGTTAGTGTTGTTAAGAGTAAACATCTTCTGAGTTAAGAATGGCTTATGGCTATTTAATCTTTTTTATGTAGTATCACGTTCATCTTACTCTTGCATGTATTCAGAGCTGCTAGAATGTTACACTGGACAGTTATTCAACTCCAGAGACCTTGAAGATATCCACAGTTTTATATTGGAGAAAATATTATAAATTAGTTTATTGTACTAATGGTCTTCCATCACACTTCAGAAATTTTCAAGTGATGCTTTCAGGGAGACACTTTATTTTCTTCTGGAAGGGAAATCATAAATTTTGTGTTTTCGTGACCAGAATCCTTATAAGAGTTGACCCTACTCTTGTTAGACTGGCAATTAAATCTGAGACAGCCATATTGTTGTAATTAGTTCATTCAGCACTCTGTGTTGTTGCATTACACTCAGTGCTTGTCTTTATATTTGAGTTTTTCAAAGCTCTTAATTGGAGTTTGTTCTCCAGGAAGACTGTCTGTACTACTCTGTGAGAGGTTGAATATGTGTTCCTAAGACAAAACTTATTTTGTGGGGTATGCAGAGCTGTCCTTTATTGCTAACCGGACAGCAGTATCTGGTTCAGTGTTCTTTCTGGAGAAGGGTTCGTATATTTTGAGGTGAAGTGTTCTGTAGCCCTTGCATTTATTTTGGTCTTAGCTGATAAAACATCATGGCAGATGTCACAGTAGAAATTACCAGGATAATCAGAATTATATGCTGCAATAGACTTTATTGAATAATATTAATAATTAAAACACACCATTTATAATCAAATTGCAATTTTGTTCCAGCTAACCCTGGAATATCTTGGGTTTGGTTTTCCTTTTTCACTTAAGCTTTCATTGCTGCTTGCTACTAAGAGAGTCTGATTATTTTTTCTTTTTGGCTGTGCTCTTCACATTTTCTTTTTCAGGCACTGATGCCTCCTTCCCTCTCCGACCTTGAGTGCTGTCATCTGGAATTTCACAGTGATTAAACAATGTGTTGCCCTTGCTATGCTACTCTTCTCTATGGCCTCTTGAACTCTAGGATTTTCATCTTCTGTCTGATTTTCACTGTTTTTATGTGAGTGGATTATAGCTCTGGGTTCTACTGCCACCACTTCGGTTTCCTTGATCCCGAAGAGAATTTCTTTTGTCTCATTTGAAGCTTAGTTTTTTCTGGTTTTGCTTCTGACTTCTGTTAGTTTCTTACTCATTTCAGTTATAGGCCTTAGAGGAGGAAATCAGTTTTGCTGCCTAACTAGTCTAAGAATATTGCCCATAATATATGGTACAAAATCTCATCTGCGTTTATTCCTCTGATGGAACACTTTCAGAAAGTTCATCCAGTCTTCCTGTGGCTTTCTACTGTAAGGAAGTAATTAAAAACAAACAAAATGATAAATATAGAGAAGAGCCTGAACTCCTTGTTGCCCTTTTAAAAGCTGCTTTGCAAATATATTTGCTGAACAATTGTTTATTGTGCCAATAAACAATTGCAAAAATAATTTTAGAAGTTATTGTAAGATTTAAGAATCTCATAACTTATGTTGCTGCAATGCATGTGTCAGTCTTTTGTGCACCATTAGGTTATTTTACACAGGCTGTGGTTAGCTGAGGCTCTTATGAGAAGGACAGGTTGCTGTAACTCAAATTCTACTTAGGTGATATCCTTACCTCTATGGGAAGTGTCTTTTTGCTGGATTATGCCAAGCACCAAAGATTTTTCCAGGTGATAAATTTTCTAAAGTTCAGCTAAGACTTGCTTTATGTGGCAGGAGGAATAAATCCTTTTCTTTCAGTAACCTGTTCATTATCTAATGAATGTGCCCGATCGGAATGTCAAGAGAGAGTCTAATCTTTCTGTTATGTTTATTTCTTCTTTTAATATGATGTTTACAACAATATTTCCCCCTTGTAAATAATCACTTTCCTCTCACTTGGGTTCTTTGTGGGGTTTTTTGCACTTTTCCTTATGTTATGGACTTCTCTTGAGCAAGTATGTGACAGAAGGTTTTGCAAGTCTAAGTGTATTTGTGCATCAAGAGAAGTGACCTTATGAGTATCTATGTACAAGTGCAAACTTACAGAGGCTTCAAAGATTTTACATTATGCCTTCACAGTGGTATTACCATAGTGCCTTCTTACCTCTTTCCTCCTTTCTTCTCCTGTTTGGGCTGTGTGTACTGCTGATGGTCTGTGGTCTAGTTGCTTGAATGTGTTTATCCTTTGCCTTCACCTTTCCTTTTCTCACTTAACCAGTGTCTCTGTTTTAATTTCTCCAGTGTTGCCTGGCTTAAATTTCTGCCAGTATCTTAGCCCGTCTTGTATTATCTGTTGTTCTCATCTTTGTCCTCGTACTAAAATTTCTGAGAAACCAGTTGCCCAGCCACAGAAGCAGAAGTAACTGAGATTGTCTTGATGCCTTCTTGCTCAGCTTGGGATCCGACTCATTCATTTTCAGTCTGTTTGTGTAGATTTGCCCCCTTTGGATAAAAACATAATTTCTCTTTCTGTACACAGTCTTAAAACTCTTTTTTCGTCCTACATCAGCATTTCTCAGTTGAAGTTAAAGAAGAAAACAAACAACAAACCATGCCTTGAACCCTTTGTCCAAGATCCAAATAAGCATCCTGCAAATTCTTCATGAATCTTTTTCTTTTATTGCAAACTTTTATTTTGGAAAGTATATAATTGGAAACTTTTCTTTTATTTGGACTTGATTCACTTGATATAGATGTCTAATTCTGAGGTTCCCTAGAGTATTTTGCTTGGCCTTTTCACCTGCTTATCCAAAGGACACTGATCTCTCTGAAAAAAAAACGTGTCATAGCTGCCATAAATGTGCCCTGAAGCATCTCAAATTACACTAAACAACTTGGTTTAAAAGTTGCACCAAGTTTATGGAGACTGGATCCCTTGCAGCTTTGCATGTAGTGGAGTGGCTAGAATTTCTTCTGAGTGTCACAGAGGTACAGACAGGGTGGTTGGTTTTTTTTTTAATGCAGTCAAATACCTTTTTCAAACTGTCCCTCTATTAAGAGTTTTGAGTCTTTAATACTGACTATTCTGTGTTTCCTTTTGCAATGCCCTGACCCACGTATGATGTCAGAAATTGAGTTCAAAAACATGTATAACTTCAGAGAAGAGTAGCTTGGCAGCAGTAATACCACAGCAAGGTAGAATTGCTCCTTTATCTTCTTTCAGCAGTAGTTGCATCCTAATTTTGTCACCTGTAACTAAACAGAGATGTTAGTGCTGTGGCACTCTCAGCATAACATCTTTCAGTACTTCTGAATTTATAGTATAGTTTAAAAAAAAGAAAGACATATATCCCAAAAAAGGAAGTTACCAAGAGAGGAAAAACTGTATGTAGGACAAACCAGTAGAAAGCAACTGTAAGAATTTCAGAATTTTTCTGTTTCAGAGTTACACCTGTCTTGCTTGTAGTCAAGTCTTATTCCTTTGTTAGACTTGCTTATGCATTTTGATAGATGATAAAAGAACAGACCATGTGTGTTTTAGAAATTTTAATACTTAAATCTATAATTTCTTTTATCTCTTTTGTCTATTGGGAGCATATTAACTTTTCTTTTGAAATTCCGTGAAGTAAAATATTTCAAAATTTAATGCTGTTTGCCCGAGGAGAAAAAAAAGGAAGATGAAGTAATATTTTTGGATAATGAAAATCAAAATATGTATAAAGCATCCTTTTTCTTCTAAATTTATCTTTGATTCCATGGCTTTAACTTTATAGAAGTAATTTTAAATTCTGAACTAGTATGTAATTGGAAATGTAATTCCACTGAAGTAATTATTGGCTGGTGTATCTACAGAACTGAGATAAGTATGGTCTGTGTGTGAAGGTTTTGCTTGCCTTGTTCTTGTATCGGTCATGGTCAAGAGTGCTGTGAACACCATGCGGTTTGCCCTCCCTCTAAGGAATAAGAGCAAACAGAGTTCAAATATATAAAGAACTGCACACTCCTGTGCTGCAGGTGCAAGGAAAAGGGTATTTGTTTCATTTAGGTGAGAAGGGGAGAGAATTCAGGACTCTATATTTTCTTTCAAAATTGAAATGGTAACCATTCTCAAACTTGAAGCACAATAATTTTGCCAATAGCTTTATTGGTTAAAAACCTTGGTTTTATTTACCACAGCACAATTATATTTGAAGAGGGTAAGCCACAGGTAACATCATGAAAGTATTAAATGAAGGAGTTGTTACTAAAATGGATATTTCTGCTAGATCAGGGCAAACTGTTAGCTTGTGATTCAAAGTACTCAGCACCTTATATTTTGTAAGCTCACTGCAGAGACTAGTGTTAATATTTGTGTGAAGCAAAACCAGATTTGCTGTTGCGTTGGCCGTTGTGTAGATACCTTTTATTTGAGTGCAACGAAGCATTTTTTATTTATGCATCATAGCCCTGCCAAGCAAACCGTTAACTGCAGTTTTAATTTATCTGGTTTGTGGTGTTTAACAGGAACAAAACTCAGATTTAGGAATGATTGCTTTAATCTGATTTGCTCGGATGGGTTTATTTTTTGAGAGTGTGTAATTTACAGAACTAGCTCATGCTCATAGTTGCAAATAGGACAAACTCCTTTGGTGCCTGAGCCTTCTAGAGTCAGAGGTGTTACTTCTTCTGTCCTAGTATGGTAGATTGAGCCAGATGTAAGAGCAGCTATATGGAAGGGGAGAGCACAGAGCACAAAAGTTACAGAGGCCAGGGGTGATGTGGTTGGCTGTCTGATATGGTTCAAAAAACAGTTCTTTTTTCTTTTGTTTTAGCAGCTACCTGAATGCCTTTGGATTCATGGCAGAAGTGAGACTTAAATTTGACTGAGGGGATGCTTTTTTCCACCTTAAATACATGCAAATTTTGTTCTAAGGTCAGATTGTAGGATCTTGAATAATAAGATACTGTATTTAACTTCCAGAATGAAAAACACTGAAAATAGAGAAGCACTGCTCTGCTCTGTTAACATTGAAGTGGAAACACCATTTTGTTTCGACCTTCTTTGTCTTTATTAAATTGTCACCAGGCTGTGTGAGGTTTGACTGTAGCAGAATAAATTAGGGTTTGCATTTGAATAAAACCCTGTGGTACTGTAGGAAGGAGAGTATAAATGATACATTTCTGGTTTAGTCAGAAGATAAGGGCAGCAGCATCATTTTAGGCTCCAGGGGATTATAAAATGTTCAGAGGATGGTCTCAACAATAGTTTTTGTGATTATATGATTAGCAGGCAGTGAAATATGTGTTTTATTTATTTTGAAGCCTAGAGGACCTTTGTAGCTATGTAACCTGTAGCATTTTGTAGAATGGGGAAAACTAATCTTGATATACACATTGGCTTTAAAGCTGATATATTTGGTCTCAAAATTGCTTTTATTCAGGGGACTTGGGAGTTTGGATTTGAGGCATGTTCACCTGGGGCAAGTAGAATCAATTTTATCAATTATAAGTAACACTAAGAGAAAATATCACAATGTTGATTTTTACTCTGGATTCTGTCCCCTGTATTGAGTAGGTCTTTGATAAGTATCACTGTGGGTAAGGATAATTCCACTAATGTTTACTGGAATTGGTGGGTGACAGAAGGTAGTAAATAAGAAATATGAGCATGTGTGGTAGATAATAAATTGGTTTAGCCCCCTGCAATGTGATGTGCCTGATATCAGTGTGACCAGGTATCACACCTGAGTGGTCAGAGAGGATACCATCTCCAAATGTTGGCCCTGGTCCCACAACAGGACTCACTGTGTGGGTTATGCAGCTGACCTGAACCTCAAATTGTGAAAGTTTGGCACATAGCAGGTTAAACTGATAATGCCAATTTTAATTTACTGCTGTATTGAGCACTGCATATGGTGGTGTTTTGTGAGCTTCTGTGAGTTCACCTAATGTTATGATAGAACTGAAAACACTGTGCAATGAAAGTGTTTGTATCTGCTTGAACCTCCATGTTATACCTACTGCCACAACGTTCCTGAGGTTTTCTCCTTACTCCAGGGCCTCCAGAGGTGAATGCAGTTTATTGCTGATCTCACTACTCAAGTAGAGTGTTGAAGCCACCTTGTGATGTAAGGTTCTGTAATAGATTTTCACTAATCAAATACGGAGGTATATTTTCAAAAAATGCAGTTATTTTGATCCTTCTTTTATTCTAAGCAGCCTTTTGTAATATCTGTGTAGCTGGAGTGCAGCTCCTAGTGAGCAGAGGTGTAGGTATGTGCACTTTGTTTCATCAACTCTGTTAAAGCAGGA
>NW_008681987.1:31121-95478 GCF_000695815.1 Acanthisitta chloris
ATATGGAAAGTGTGTGTTAAGTGAATTACTTAGCATCACATAGGAACATGGCAAACACACAGATAAAATTCTTCCCTTTGGAGTAGCATTGGACTACTGAAGTCATGGGCCAGTCTTTTACTTGTGCTGTGTTCTGAGTCATTCATGACATGCCTCTTTCAAAGCTCAGTCAGAGAATGTATTAAGGTGCATCTCCTTCAACACAACCTTGAGTTCACTGCTCTGTGCGTAGAAATTGGTGAGGTTGTTGTAAAAAGCCATACATGACTTTCTAATTGCAGTGAATATTAAGAAAAGAGTGGTTTTATGGTGGCACAGGAACTACTCAGTCTGGTAAACATCAACTTTTCTGAATTCTTCATTGCTGTGTTACAGATTAGGCAATCTCGTAATGATTTTCTCTTGCTTAATATAGATGAATTTCCTATTGGAATTTTATTCCATTTCCTTTAGGATTCATGCCTGTTTTGTTCTTCTTTTAAATGAAATAAAAGGTTGTACTTTTTTTGAGTGTGTTGGGAATTTTAACTGGCAGACCTCCTCTATTTTCTGCACCCCATACTTACACATGCTCCTGACAGTTGTGAAAGGAAGGTAGGAGTGCGGACAGGAGGAACCCACACTGTGCTCTACTCAGTCGCATGATCAGTGAGTTTGTGATTTGGAGTGATGCTGTGGAGCACTCCTACCCCAGCCTGGCCATTGGCTTCTTGCTCTTGAGCCTCCATCCTCTGCAATTAATCTTTACAGCATCCTTGCTTCCAGCTAAAGCCAAGATGAGTTTACAGGATATCAGCGATTAAAACTGTCGCATTAAATGTCTGGAGATGATGACATCACTGAGCCAGCAATGTGGCTTTGCAAGATTTGTTCATCTAATACCTTTTTTGAAGAAATAAAAAGTGGTTTAAGTTTCCCTGAACAGAGTTGTTTGTAAGGCTTAGTGTGCTGGTTTTACTTTGCTCTGTAGATTTAAACAAGTGGTAACACATAGTACATACTGTCTTCTTTTTTTCAAATGTCTGCTACCTCACAAATCTGCTTTATGTAAAATCTCAGTCTTTCGTATTTCTTAAAGAGGAAAGAGTATCTGGGAGGTAGACAAGTAAGGCTAGAAACATTTTTAATTTTTAAACTTTTTTTCTTGAACTGTGGGTGTCTTTTTAAAAGCTCAGATGCATATGATCACCTCTTGATCTATCTGAACTCTTAAGTATGCTTACTAGTGATATAGTACCACCCAAATTTCTTTAAACTATCACATCAGTAATTAATTGCCTGTCTTGTGACACTGGCAAGATGAGAACTCAGTGCCAAGCTGTGATGAAGTTCTATATTTTTAGTTAATTTTAGTCTCTCCATTTAAATGTGTAATACAGCATTTCTCTTGGCCAGAATTTGGATAGTTGGAATGGTTCCTATTGAACTGTGTATTCTTCCTTCTAGGAGTTGGGGGTGGCAAGGAGAAGAGGGAGTAAGTGCTACTAAGTTTTAAAAGCACCAGTATTTTGAAAATGATGACCTTAGTAGTTTGTGATTGACTTCAACTTAATAGACAAAACACATCTAAATATGGTACTTTTTATTAAAACAAGGTCACTTTGCTAACTCAGTGTTTTGAGGCAACCCTCAATAGTGTTTGAATTGACATTTGAGATACAAAGCAATAATGTATTTCATGTTTCATTGCTTGCAGGGGAGGAAGAAGCTGTGCCTCAGGAATTTTACTTCATCCCCCAAAACATCTGATACTTATCTTGCATGTGAATTTTTGTAAAAATTACATGGGTGTATACATGAAAAATATTTAATGTAGTGATCGAATTCTGTGTTAAAAACATGTGTCATGTGAATATTTTATTTTATAATTGTAAGCTTATATGTAAACGTGCAAACAGTGTTTTCATTTATTGCTTTTCAGGGGATATAATTTTCAATGCTCATTATCCTGACCTGCCACCAGATTTCATCTTTGGAGAGGATGCTGAATTTTTGCCAGATCCTTCTGCCTTGCATGTAAGTATTTTGCTGTTTGAAAACCTTACACCATGCAGAGACTTGATTTTTTAGAAGAGCTTCAGCAATAGAAATTTTAGTTTTGCCTGTATTCATAATAAGTTAGATACAAAATGTTAGAAGAAATGGGTTTAGCATACCTCATGTTTAAAAGGTGAATGTCCTGTTTCTTCCCCTGATCACTTTCCTGTTAAGCTCACACACTCCTTTGGGAAGGAAACATGGTGCTAATGAACAGCTATTTTGTTAGGCTGGTTTAGAGAAAAGGTTTTACTTTCTATGACAATTCTAGAATTGTTTTCATGCTCCTCTATCTACCAGTTGCATTTTCCTCTTTTGTTTCACAGTCTTACAACCTCCGGAGAAGTGTTCACATTAGCAGCCCCTTTCTGCAGTTGATGTTGAGGGAATCTGGACTGTACATTAAAAGTACTGGAAAGCTGAAATTAATAACAAAGAGCAAATAAGATATGAAATAAAGATAATTTGGGGCATCTCACAGAATTGCTGAGAGTGATATGGTGCCATATTTCTCATGCGAAAAGAAGTCACTAGCACTAGTGATCCACAAGAAAACCTGCAAGGATAAAAACATCCTTATTTTTCTTTGTTTCTGTCTGTCTTACATTGTTCCTTAATGATGCTTCTTTTGGGAGTGTTGTTTTTCTTCTGCCTAAGCACAGAACAAACTTCCTGTCCTCTTTGTTGGAAAGTGACTTGAAGAGCCATTTGCTTCTTGATACATAATGAGATATTAACCAGCCTATTTAGAATTAATTAAAACAAACCAAAGAAGAAATTTGCAAGCCAAGAATTTTCCTTTGGTCACTATGCCTTGCTGTAGCATTCACTATGTAAATGTAACCTTTTTTGATAGGGCCCTTGGTCATTCTCCTGCAGTCTGTCCTGACACTACTGGAGCGTGTTATCTCCACCTTGCAGCTGTGGTCTATGTAGTATAGTTTGGCTTTCACATTTGCTCTTTAATGTTCAATATGGTTTGTAGAGTTTTTCTGCAGAATGTTACATTAGCACTAACTTGCTTATTATGCGAGGTATTTGAATAGCTCCCCTTTTTTCCAAAAATGTGAGAGCTGTTTAATGAAGATATTTTAAGTGAATTCAAAGATATTAGCAGAATTCTTTAATGTGTTAACATATCTTTCTCCTGACTGTAAGTAAAATATCAATTAGTATGTTGACCATAATGTAATGCTCTTAATCTGGAGCAAACTTCAAATACTTCTGATGCAACAGTTACTGGCAGTCAAAACAGAATCTACCATGCACAAAAGCATGTAGATGTTACTAAATGAGGAGTACAGTCTTTAAGTAATATGTGCCATTGGATCTGTGGGAATTCTGACATTGAGCCTGCGTGCGCCGCGCTCATCTGCCCGTCTTGTTTTCCAAGAAGTCATCACATGCTGTTACATGGCTTGAGTCAGGTATTATGCTTAGCTTGAAATGAGAACCAGGTACTCCAGATTCCTCAAGTTCGTGTGGCTCTAATAAAGTCAGTAGACTTCCCTGAAGACATTTGAATGGCTGCGTTGCAGATCGCTTCAGTCACTCTGCAGTTTCCATGGCCATGGGCAGACCTTGGAGTTAGGTTTTCATTGGAGCATGGTAACAGGTGTGCAGTTAAGCAGCTGTTAGCCAGACAGCTAAAGCAAGATTCCAGAAATACTGCATTTTAAAAAGTAGATGCTGTAGATGAAGAGTTCACGCTATATTTTTTTTCACCCCAAAGAATTCCTAAATGGTTGGGCCACCATTTCAGCAGTGGGACGATATGTTGACCACTCTTGTTGTTATAAGCAGAGCTAATCAACTGCTTTCTTTAATTGACACTGCAATTGCAGAATCCAGTTGAAAATGCTCATTGAAATTCAGCTTTGCTTTGGTGTCTTGCACAAACGTTGAAGTCACTTGGGTTTGAAACTTGGCTTGAGTCTCAAGTTCAGCACTGCAAAGTACATGTTTCATTACATGTCTTACCAGAACTAGTTACTCTACTGGTTATAGGGTCTGATGGTGTGCATCTGGAACAATGTGGGCATTGTGGGGCAACTCAACAGAGGGGCAAGCATTCCTTTTATTTTGGTTTGTCATGCAGTATTAATTACAGTCAGAGGGCTAAGTACTTTAGGTTGGTGATGCTGTTCATGCTCAAAGCATCATTAGGCATAGACGTTTTTATCTTTTGTTGTCATTTGAAATGTTCTTTCCTATCATATGCATTTGATATTTATGTGTATAGTATGCATAAATAAAATTAGCTTCTCAGAATGTAAATAGAAAAGTTCTTCCCTGCCCTAGTGTTTATTCACTTTGGATGACAAGTATTAGAAATGTATTTTAAAAACAACCTATGATTCACTCCGTTCTGATTAAAAATTCAGTTGGCACACAAAAAGATTAGTGATTGTGTACGGATGAGATTAATTTGGAGCTCATTACAATGACGCCAGTTTGAGTAACAAGAATTGTTTGTTATGTTAGCCTAGCTGATTGTTAATGTGAGCCAGTTAATAACTGAAGTGCTTATGCAAAATGTTAACCCCATTTTTCCAATGAATTTGAAGTATCTTCTGTTTGGCAAAGAGAGGACAATAGCAGTATATGCAAGTGAACTATCGGTTCAAGGATTTGTGTTTCTTAGCATTCTTCTTCAAGTCTCCAGCTTGTCTCCCCAGAAATATTCTGTCCACCCATTGCTTATATATCAAAAAGGCTTCGTTAGCTGTAGACGGAATGGAGGCAAGAGGACATGAGCATTTCCTGAAACCTCCTAAGTGCTGAGCGTGTCCTTGTGGGCTAGTATATAGTATATTCCTTGTGGGAGTACTCAGTGCTGTGTTTGCATGGGAGGAAGACGTTGTCACTGCAGGACTTCAGAGAATTGGCTACTGCAGTTCTCAGCCAGTACCTAGCACTGGGAAGATTTGTTTTCCCTTGGCTAGTTGCTGATACTGAGTACAGATTTCAGTCATTTTGTAGTTGATTCAGCTAATAGTGCCACTCAAGTGTATTGGCTGTCATGGTCTATGTCTCGTGTAGACCATTGTTTGTTTTAAGTTCTTGTATTTGTGCTTATTCGACTCTGTATTTATCGTTTGGCTATATAATGACCGTCATGAAGATTATATTGTTTTCTTTGTGTTCAAAGTCTTAATCATTATTTCTGCATTTATCGTTTGGCTATATAATGACTGTCATGAAGATTATATTGTTTTCTTCGTGTTCAAAGTCTTAATCATTATTTCTGTTAGTTGCTGAGTTCACTTTTACTCAGTAGCGAAGATATCCTTTAAATATCTCCCTCTTCCATTAACTGTTGTTCATTTACTGTCAGGTGCATGAGACAGATGTTTTAATTTGTGTCAGTTGTTGCCCTGCTCACAATAACTACAAAACCCCCGAAACACTCCTTATATTAACTCATGCCATTGGAGCTATTTTGTACTGAAAAACCTAGCTGTTATATTGTTAGCAAAGGTGCAGGTGTTGTGTTCTAGTATGAAAGCTTCACATAAGGGCAGTGGGTACCATGGTTTTCAGAATATGATTTTAAAGTTTAAAGCCAAGGCAGCAGTTTCTCTTTGTCTGGGAAATGTGTGGGTAAGTTCAAACTATATTAGCGTTGTTCTCTCTTCCGCTTACTCTATATTGGATGGCCGCAGATTTTGTTCTTGGACCCTTAGCCTGCTGCTCTTATATTGAAAGCCTTAAATTACTTTGTCTTCGGTTGAACTTGGAGAATTTAAGTTAAAACAATGCAGGATTCGATCCTGCATGTTATGAGAAGAATTTTTTTCCTTATTTCGGACTTCCTTGTAGTCGTGTTTTTTGTGTTCGCTTTTCATTCATAGCTATACTTTGTGTTTTGTGTATTTATAATCCAGCACTGTTTATTGTTTAATTTTCTAAACCAAGTGTGAATTCTGAAAACTGTTCTTTCCCTGTCCCTTTCTATTGATCCTACCCATTTGTATATAGGGAGGATGGATGGATGTGTGCACGTGTCCGTGTATATATGCACATAGTCACTGAGGCCTTATTGAGGTTTGTGTGATATGCATAGTAATAAAATCGTATTTTATACCATCAGAGAAGTAATTTAATTCAGGAACTTTCCTAGCAGAAGGACCTTTTCGGCTGGTATTGTTGGCATTTATGGTATACATTTTTGTCCATGTTTTCAAACAATAGAGATATGCCAGTGCAAGATTTCTTTTTAAACCAGATCTTGAAAGAATCTAATTTTGAATGTGTTTGGATCTGGTTTTGGTGTCTCAGGTCCACACAGTTCCCAAGGGAATCACAGTGCAGTTTGGATCAGAAAGGGATCTCTGGAGAGCATGCATGGAGTTCAACCCCCCTGCCAAGTTGAATAAATACTGGATTTAGTATGAGAAATCCCCAAACGAGGATTCTGGCTGGGAATCCTCTCCTGGCATAGCCTGTCCAGCCTAACTACAGTGAGTGTGAGGCCAGCATTCAGGAGGTCCTGCTGAGAAGTCCTGTGGTGCTGAGAGCAGGTATTAGGATTGTCTGTGTGGCCACGTGGTAAAGATGGTGACTATACAAATGGTTCAACAGAAGGAATTCAAGAGGATGACAGAAAACAAGTTCTTCCTTTCATCTCTCCTTCTTCTCTTCCTTCAAGGCCCTTCTGTATTGGGAAATTATTCTTTTTTCTTCTTACTTTAGTCTCAATTTCTCTTGTAATGTTTTGGTTTTATTTGTCCTTTTTGTCCGTCTGAATTTCTCTTGTAACGTTTTGGTTTTATTTGTCCTTTTTGTCCAAAATTGTTCATACTTATTTATAGGGCCAAGGGAGTTAACTGTCTTGTATTACTTTGGTGTTTTCTGTTCATGTAAAACCATTGCATATATTTTCCTCACTCATTTTCTGTTCATATAAAACCATTGCATATATTTTCCTCACTTTATTTTCCCAAAACTTCAGCATTTCCTAGCACAGTTTATAAAACATGGCTTTCTGTCTCAAAGCAAAGCAGAAGTGAATATGCTGAGGTCACAAGTTCTGCTTTAATTAGTTGCAGCATTTTGACTGGACTTTTCACCTAGTGAATCCAGAAATTTTTTAAAAAAATAAATTTACAGTTTAATACTACTTGTTTAATTTTGAAGGAAAAAAATATCTTTTAAGCCAGGAAGTGTTGCCTTTCTTGCTGAAATCTTATAGAAGGTAAAATTCATTCCATTAGTTCTGTGAAGGGCTCCATGGGGAGACATTTCATTTTATGGCATGAGCTCTTCTGATAATGCAATTTTGCTGTAGAATATGAAAAATCTAGAATATTAGCTTTTAAAATATAGTATTTCAGGAAATTCTAAGTTTTGAAGAATATTAGGAATATGCATGAATTGTTTGACTGAAAGATAGTAAAGTGAGAAAATATTTTTCTGCCATACTAACTAAAGTGCATGTGATGAGGGACTTCATCATCGTGCACTAGCAAAACCAGGGGAAAAACATTTTATAGCTTTCCACTCATAGTATTGTGTTAGGAAAAAATAAAGATAATCTTCATTTGTCACATGAGTTTGACAATCTTTTTCATGGTTATACGGTTAGATGGGCCAGAAGGTTGGATCAGAATCACAGGTTGCTTAAATCCTAATGTAAAGGCTAAAAAAGATATTTGGGCTTACATTTCTTCAAGCTATGTCTGTTTAGATTGCATCTGAGCCCAGAGCACTGGTCTCTTGAGTGTCTGGATCTTCTCCTGGAATTCATGTTGAATTAATCTTGAATTCATAATGAATTCCCTCATTTCTTAGGTAAGCAACAGTTGCTACCAGGCTTGAGAAAGACTGCTGTCTCACTGCTAGAGCCAAACTGCATGTTTGAATGAGTATTCTTTCTTTTGCTCCTCAGGAAGCATACCCTGGAATTCTGGTAGGTGGAGAGGGAGTACTTCCATAGCTAGGCACTAGTCTTAGCTGAGCGCTGCACGATGAACACTAGCAAAATCTTCCCTTGTCTCTTAATTGCCAGAGTTCCTGCATGGCAGGGGGATCATAGGCTTATGTTTGTGGCCTCACTCTTCCCTGACCCTGAGGTCCCTGGATGCTGAAAGGCTAGAGGCTGCATCCAGTCCTGGGTTTGAGAAATTGCTGAGCAGGCTGTCACTGAGCCAGTACATGAACCAAAGCCTAAACACTGTGCCTAAACTATGGTCTCTATATAGTCCAAGCTCTCTTAGGTATCTCTGCCAATATACTTAACTTTTATGCTGTTCAGCAAGGGACCCTTGCATGACTGAAATCGGGTTGTATTTCAGACTTAGTTATTTTGTTTCTTTACACCCTTTATTTAATTTTAGCCTTTATTTAATTTACTGGGTCCAGTTAGATACTCTATTTCAGTCTTCCTGGTCTTCCTTCCATTTCTCCAGGATGTTTGTCAGAGTTTATGTGCAAACTCATTAACTTTAATAGTGCTAGACAATCGATCTTTTTATGGCACTTAGCCCACATGTTTCAAGATTTCCTCTGGAAGTCCATTTAACTGTCCTGCAGTTAACATTTAATTGTCCTGCAGTCCCCTTATTCTTTAGGTTGTGATAATATCCCATCAGAGATACAGTCAGTGTATATATTAGTCTGTTTTCCTAATATGTCTTGCTTTAAGGATAAGTGGAGTCCACCAACGTAAGAGAAAAGTCTGAGCTGTGAACTGTATGGTTAGGTTAAATAACAAACTGGGGTGGGGAAGGCTTTTGACTATTGTTCAAGGGATAGTTGGAGTCACTGAATCTGCAGTTACTCTTGTAGGTAATGTCTCTGTTGGGTCTGTGACTTGCCTCCCTCCTAACATCAGTTTTCATGTTGCTGGATGTTTTTACAAGGGCAGCTAACAGTCCATGAACACAAAACAAAAGCTGGTCCTTTAACTCATCAGTTTTCAGAGACTCTGACCACTTTCAGAGACTTTTCATCATTTATCATTTAAGGAGCTATGCCTGGCAACTTTTCTACTACCTTTTTCAGACATCTGAATCTAGTGCAATCCCCTCTATGATCACTGTGTAGTACTGTAATTCTTTTCTGAAGGAGCTCTTAAAGGGTTCTAGACTTTGTGAGAAGAATGGTTTTAGAAAGCTGTTGGAGAACACCATGGAACATTACTCAGGTGTTCTCAGTTTATTACACTGCTGTTAACACTCTGAATGCTTCTCTCTGTCAGCAGTACTTTCTTGTGTCCAGACAGGTTGATCTAGTAATGCCATAGTATCCTTCACTGTCTCTTCCTGCTGTAGAGTGGACATCAGTTTTTCCTCCAGAAGCACAGCTTTCTCTGTTATTGCTAATGGCTGGCTGCAGAAGCAACAGGATTGAGCAAACTGAAGATTCTTCAGGTGGATGGCATTGTAATAGAGGAAAGACATATGTTGCAGCATTTCTTCAGATTGTCAGTTACCAGACACCAATGGCTAAATGTGTTCATTTATTTATATGTATGTATAATACCCCTGCTTTGCAGGAACTGAAGTCCTTGCTGGTGGTAAGGGTGCTCTAATGAATTCCAGCATCTCATTCTGAGTTTTCTCAGTTTTCTGAGAGTACATGTAGGTTAGATATTAGGGTAAATTTTTTTATTGTGAGGGTGATGATGCAGTGAAATAGGTTGCCCATTGAATTTGTGGATGCCCCATCCCTGCAAGTGTTCAGGGCCAGTTTGGATTGAGCTCTGAGCAACCTGGTCTAGTGAAAGATGTCCCTGTCCATGGTAGAGGGGTTGGAACTAAATGATCTTAAACAGTCTATTCCAACCCAAAACTATCCTGTGATTCTGTGATTCACTTTCAAGTCATAGTTAGATTATACCAAAAATATAAAGTTGGATATGCCAAGGAAGACACATGAAAGCAGAACAATTTTATTTGAAAGTCTGGGAGTTCAATGCAGACATATGAAAGCAGAACACTTTTATTTGAAAGTCTGGGAGTTCAATGATAATGTTGGTATTCGTAATTCTTTAATATGAACCTGCAAATTGATATTGTACTTATGAGTATTTTTTGCTTCAGTTTATTAGTGTAATCATACTTTAGTTGAGCAATATTTTATTCAAGATTGGAGGAAAAGTACTATTAAATAAACTGGCAGAAAATTAAAGGATTCTGGTGCTTACATGTAGTGGTACTGGCACAATACATGCTACTTCCTTATAAGAACTCTAGAACAGTAAGAAATACATGTCATGAAGGCAACAGCTTGTTAGCTTTCCAGAAGCACATTTGCAAGGGTTGGGGGTTTTTTTTGTTTGTTTGTTTTGAGAGAAAAGATTGAATCTAGCAGAGTCTTCCTGCATTGAGAATACATTTAAATTCTGTGTAGTATGCCCATTGAATTCAAGTTGTTGAACCATGATAATTCATTTTTATGTAGAGAAAGTTGGTTATTGCTTATGAATGTGCAAGCAGAACAGACTTTTAAATTAACTGATTACAGAAGGTCAGTTAGAAAGTGGTCATTCTGTCTGATAATGCGGTTTCTTATTTGATTAAATTCTGGACTGTGAATTTTGTTATAATTTGTAATTGTACTTTTCTGCAATTGAATTAGTTTAAGTTTGGTACCCTGGAGGTTCTTTCCTTCAGAAGATAGTGTTAGAGCAAAGAAATGTCTTTGCACTCAGGATAATTTTCACAAGATTTATTCATTTCCCCAAATGGAGGAGGGCTCAAGCTGTATTTTCTTTCCTTTTTACTGGTCTAAGTTTCAGCCTGTATTTGTTTCAAAACCTCACTTTGTTTTACTCATTCTTTGCATGTTTCAGTGTCTGTGTTTCCTTGCTATGTTCAATTTCAGATCCTCAGGCATGTCTGCTCTTTTTTAGAGATTACTACAGGAATATAGTTCAAATTTAGTCAGCATCTTGAGTCTTTTGTTTGGTGTATAAGTGTTCTTAGAGTTTTACATTAATTCTGCCATATACCTGTCTTCCCAGAAATGCAGCTTTTACTTGCATAAAAGGAGCCAAATGAATGTTTTCATGATGCTTTTTTGAGAAGAGAGAACTAATTTGCAATCATTTGTCTGGTATGGTAGAGAAATAATTTTGACTTCTAATGTCTTATGATTTACACAATGGTATTTTGTAAATGTTTTCTTTAGGGACTGTGTTTTCAAGGCCCTATAAACTCTTGTAGTACAAATGTGAAAATAAAGATGGTAATACTGCTTGGCCAGTGAGATGCACCATGTTATATATTGATTTTAGTTTATAGGATTTTGTGAGAGGAAGAAGTGGTTGGAAAAAAACCATTTTTGCATGTGCCACCCAATGATAAAAAAAAGTGTTTGGAAAAAAAAACATTTTTGCATGTGCC
The DNA here is from genome assembly GCF_000695815.1 of Acanthisitta chloris. Classification (NCBI taxonomy): domain Eukaryota; kingdom Metazoa; phylum Chordata; class Aves; order Passeriformes; family Acanthisittidae; genus Acanthisitta; species Acanthisitta chloris. The sequence continues at coordinate 42,509 of NW_008681987.1, forward strand.
ACCCAATGATAAATGCTCAAGGGATGTTGGTGGACGCTGTCCAAAATATTAGCTGTGAAGGTTCTGCCTTTCTGCTACAGCTAAAATTACTTGTATTGGCAGGAAAAGAAAAACCACAAGAGCTGATAAGAGTGAAAGGCTTGCTGTTTGGAAGGGACTCAAGGTAAACATTAACAGTGGTCTATTCTCTGGCCCACGGAGGGTCAGAGGAGTTGGGGCCTGTTCACACTACCATCAGGGCATGATAAGTCAGCCTTTAGGTAAAAGGTGCATGGGCGTATGACTTGTATGGAAACTAATCTTGTCTTCACACTTTGTTCCTTTTCCTTGCCATGTTTACTTAATTATGTAGGCCTCTGGTAACCCACTGCCAAGGGGAAAAAAATGCAGTGTACTCATGTGGATTAACTAATGATCAGTGCATTGGATTCACTATCCCAGAATTTATATGTGCTGAGGGAATTAAGAAATTCCTGCTCAGAACACCTCTGAGAGAGGTGTGCTGAGAAGTCTGGAAAGGAACAAAACTTGCTTTAATCCCTTAGCAAAGTAGGACAAGAAACGCTTATGCGTGCCAAGTCTTTAGGAGATTAATTAGATAGTAGGCAGTTGTAGCTTTTAAGGGTCTGATTATCTTGCAGGAGAGCTCTGTGGGAGAAACAGACTCTTTCAGAAAGAGAGCACAACATAAAAATGCTCTCCTGGGCTCAGCTTCACTCTGTGCATCTCCAGAGCACCTTTAACATACCAAAATCAGCTGTCTCTTAACTGATCCTACAGCAGGGCATAGGAAAAGTTTGTAGTAACCTTTGCAAGTTGAGTTCACTCCTTTTTCAGGTAAATGGTACTTGAGAGGCAGTGGTGCGTTCGTTCTAGAGTGTTCTCCATGTGTCAGGTTTGCCTGAATTTATTTTAGAGTTGCATTGGGTATTGGATCGTTAATCAAGAATCACACTGTGCAGCCAGTGGAAGAAAAAAGGAAAAAAAATCACACAAGATGTAAAGTGCCAAAAGGAAAAAAAAAATCACACAAGATGTAAAGTGCTTTTTTGAAAGCAGAATTCAATTCTTAGTGTGTTGTTTTTCTGCTCTGTATTTTTATGTTAAATCAAGACCTTCGTGTATTTGGGATTTTGACTAAGCATTTGTAAGTTATTGTGATTTCTGCATCTAGTTTTCACAGCCTCTTGCTAAAACCATAAAATAAGTACTGACAATCTCAAGCTTTGCTTTGTGCAAACTTTTTATCTGTTGTACACAGTAGCTAGTGGAGCATGCAAGGTCTGTAAGTTCTTTGATTGTATTTGCAATGACAGAAGTGCTCCTGAGTTGTAGTGTTTTTATGAAATGTTAAGTTTTGATGTTTGCTTGTGCCCAAAAATGATCATTTCAAGCAGATCACTCCAGAAAGTTGTTCCAGTGGTGCTTTGGGGGAGAGGGATATGAAGAACCTGTGAAAATAAGATGACAAGTAGATGGCATGTAGGTTTACAGTGATTGATTTGAAGCTGCAGCCTGTAGGATGTTTAAGTGCTGGCTGCTAAGAAACTGAAGCCTTTGAAGTTGTTATAACACTCCAGCCCTGCAAATACTGTGAAAAATATCTGTTGATAGAAAGATGTGAGCATATGGTAGATAATTATCCTGTGCCTTTTTCTGTGAGCAGTTTCCCTGTGGTGGCCTATGAAGACTATAGCAAAGCAGGGATTGAAACCAGATAGGCCAGTTTCTAGACTAATGCAGTAACCATTGGACCTGTATCTCCTCTGTATATATGTGGAGGAGAAGTGCTGATATCACAGTGTGATCTTTCTCATTTCAGGTAAACACTTATATTGGTACTGATTTTTAAGGCACTGTAGGATTCAAGTTGTGTGCATGTGGTGTGCAGAGATATAAACAAAATGCAAATCTGTACTTAACATTATTCTTTATGATAATTCTGGATGAAAGACGCTATAGAAATGCATTGCCACTGTTATGGGCTTGGGAGGTTTTGTTTACTGACATTTTCTCATGAAAGTTAATTTCTTGCTTAGAAATATAAAAGTACACTAACTTAAAATAAGATCTTGCTGTTATTTCCTGTAGTATAGCCAGGAAAAACAGTTACAATCTGTCTTCTTTAAAATCACATTCCTGGAAGATATTCTGGCAACCTAGATATTTAAACACATTTCAAAGAAAAACAACTTCAGATCAATTAGAAATTGTTACTGTATTTTCTTTCTGATAGCGTAGAATTACAGTTTGCTGCGGACATTGCCTGGAGTTATGAAATAAGCAATAACCTGTGAAGGAGACTCTGAATTAGCTGCTTTATGGAACATGAGGTGTGTTGTATTCTGAAAAAAGGGGGAATAGGTAATCATGGACACTGAGTAGTTTGCATAGGTTCATGATCAGTTTTTTTGGAAGGATGAAGGGAAGACTGCAAAGCACAAAATGTTCCAGAACAAAATTTAAATGTGGTTTCTTTGCCAAAAGTTGAATAGTGTGGCTACTTTGGGAAAGTGTCTCTGCACGGATTTGCTAGAAGGGCTGAGAAGCTATTTCGTTGGGTGGTTTTCACTTGCCTCACCTGAAAAGTATCTCTGCACGGATTTGCTAGGAGGGCCGAGAAGCTATTTTGTTGGGTGGTTTTCACTTGCCTCACCTGTAAGAAAGTATTGCTAGAGTTGATACTTGTCTGACTGCAATTTTCTTTGTCTCTTTTGGAAATCCAGGTGGTGTCATTGCCACTCATTTACATGAGCTGCTGTTGAAATGGCTTAACTTGCACTCTGTGGGTGGCCTTACAGTAGCTTTTACTCTGCCTCTTTGTACTGTCTTCAAGTGGATTCATGTTCTTAACTCTTTGGTCATGTCTGATTGTCGAGAAATCTTTCCCTTTCAAACTGTTCACTTTCTGTGCAGCCAGATCATGTCAAAAGACAGGATCAAGTGCCAGGTAATTTGCAGATTGACTTTGCAGCCCTACAAAATCTGTGGAGTTATACTTCTTAGTGAAAATCACTGCTCTTTGGTGAGATTGTTTAAATTCTTATCTGGCAGATCATCAGAATGGATCTCCTGCATCACTTGGATTTCTCTAATGTAGAGAAAGTTTAATGGATGCCTATGGTCTATTAATTGCTGTATAATAACTGAATATTATGTTTTTCCAGTCATATTGCCACACAGCATGAGCTGGAGGGAAAACTTACTGGATGTACATGGTTAATCACTTTTAAGGTCTAGAATTGTTTAATTGAGCCTCCATCTATGTGCTCAGAAATGATAGGTAAGCTCTTCAATGATGCACTTCAAAAAGATAACATTAAAGATGGTCATAACCAGTCTGAGATGTGCACATAGGCCTTCAGATGAGATGGGAATTAATACAGATTTAGTTGCAGATGCACAGTTTGGGTTGATTTATACTTGTAACTCTTCAATGATACACTTCAAAAAGATAACATTAAAGGTGGTCATAACCAGTCTGAGATATGCACGTAGGCCTTCAGATGAGATGGGAATGAATACAGATTTAGCTGCAGACGCACAGTTTGGGTTGATTTATACTTGTATATTGATGTACAGCGAGCCACTTTCAGTCTAGCTGGCTAACTATGGAGTGACTTAGAGAGTTCACACTACAGAGTTCACTTAAAGATATGTATTGGCAAACAAGGCCAGGAATTGTATCCAAGTCTGGATTTCTTTATTTTAAATGCATTAGTGATTGTTCTGTTAAATTTGATTAACTCTCTGGAAAGTCTGCAGAAATCTCATTTCAAATTAGACAGGATTTATTGAGTGAAATATGTGACTTGGTCAGTACCCCAGCCACTGTGCTCATTTTTTTTCTGTATAAAATTGATTTTAATCACAACTTTATAGCAAATTCAGATGAAAAACTCTCTTTTCCACGTGCATGTGATTTTGGTAAAATGTTGAGAATACATAAATTTGTGAGCAAGGCAGGAGGTGGTTTTGATAGAAGCCACAGAATGCAAAAAGGATTTTTCTGTATACCTTTTTACTGTTTTTTCATACCTTCTGGGCTTCAGCAGTCTGTGTTCATGTTCCTAGGGTTTTCCTGAAGTTATAACAACAAAACCTCATAATTCTGAAGTTGCATATACAAGATCTGAGTTTTGTAGCAGAACTTAAAGCCATGGCACGCAGAAATGCCAGAAGCTCACTCTGTTCTTCTGATGTTTTCAATATTTGTAAATACAGTCTCTTTAAAAGCTGCATTGGGTAGGGCTGGAGTACAGCCTTCAGGTAAACAATCAGAAGATGAAGACCACAGGCTTCTACTCATTTTTTTGCTCCAAAGCCTTTAGTTTAGGATTTTGCTGATTAAAACAATTTCCAAAGTCTAAGACTGAATACAATACTACATTGCTAAATAAAGTTTTATTTAGATGATCCCTTATCTCTAAAGAAAGAGGTTAACTTAACTGTTGCAAGGATGGTACTCTCATCAACTAAAGTGACAAATCCTTGTGTGTTCTCAGAAGAATATAGCACTCAAATTGTAGCAATGGAGACACTCAGAAAGGGATAGACTTGACAAACATCAAATTCCACCTTAGGTTTCGACGCTGTATGTTACAGGTAGTTGCTTACTTTGTCTTTGATTTCAAAAATAGAAGGAAGATTAAAGAAGGTGCTGCTTGAAACTGAGAACAGGGTGGCACGTATTTTGACATAGCATTGAAATTGGATCACAGTAAAATGATTTAAAAGTATTTTCAGGTGAATGAACCTAGTGCTTAGGGCAAATAAGCTGCACTAAGATATGTAAAAAGAAATTTCATACATAACCGTGTAATTGTATTCAGTAGTGTTTGTGTTGAAATATATAAATTAAAGTCTTCTGAAAAGAACAGCCCTTCTGCAAAGGTAACAAAATGGATAGAAATGTAATGGTCTATTGCCAAATACCAAGGGCTACAATAATATAATTCTAAGGCTAAAAATTAGCAGTTATTTAAATCAGAACTTGCATTATGGAAAATTTGTAGAACCATTGTATGTTTACTCTTTCATCAGTGAGAATCTGTTGTAATTCATACATGTATTGAGTGGGTAATTTTTCTCCAGGTGATTTGTTTTTATAACCAGTTTGTACTTTGAAACTTTAGTTACTGAGTGAAAGGTGTTCAGTAAGGATCCCACAGTCAAATCAATCATTTTAACTCCTGTAACTTTAAAACAGTATGTATTAAACACTGTTTCGATGCAGTGTTGTTGAATTCTTTGAAGAGAGCAGTTCTCTAGCCCTGTGCTGGACAGATGACAATGGATTTCCTCTTGCTCTTTTTTTGTTCTGTAGTGTAACGTTATTTAAAAAACAAAAGGTTCAGTTGCATTTAGGTCAGTTATTAAAATATTGTTGGTCATTTCCTTTGACAGAACATTTCTATTGTGTTATACCAATGTCATTAGGAGGAAAGGTTATTCCCACTTGTCTGGCTGATATCAATACATACTGGCATATTACATCCTCTGGCTTTCTGGAAATGCTTTATTTGAACAGCAGCTTGAGAACAGGAAATTTAAGGTTATATGCCGTCTGGTTTCAGACTGCATGATAGAAAATGTGTTTCCTAGAAGACGCTGTCTACCTGACAGATTTTCTCTAGTATTTTGTAGAATTGTATAAGCTTAAACGGGTTCAAGTTGTGAATAGATTTTTACCAGTTGTGGATGGCAGACAACATAGAACAAGGCTTTTAGTCACTCTTGTAATGGGTATTTGAGGAACTTACAAGAAATGTATTTGTAGTACAAGTCTTTTAGTCACTCTTGTAGTGGATATTTGAGGAACTTACAAGAAATGTATTAGAATCTCACTCATTCACCAATTACTCTGGAATGTGGTTTACCTTTTTAAGGTGGGGCAGTGGTAATATTCACATTTGATAGTTGTTCCTACTGTTTAAGAGGGGGTAAAATCTGTACTTTTACATTAAGCCATGGTCAGATGTGAAGTCTGTGACACTGTGGTAGCTTCTAAGGGCAGAGGTTCAAGGAGAGCATTTTAGCCATGCTCTGCAGCCCTTTCTACCAGAATCATAGTGAGCAGAATAGGAGTACAGATTAATCCTGTAGCTGTTCATGTGTGTAAAACAAAGCAATATACGTTTCATGTTGCTTTCACTGATAAATTAGGCTGGTATGTTTAAAGCGATGGTGCTGAAAATGAGAAAATTGTTTTGGTAACATCTTAATATATATTGCTGCAGTGGGAAAAAATACAAACTTGTGGAAAGAGAAATGCTTGAAGTATTAAGCCTTCATACACATATACTGAAATCTATATAAAACTGTTCCATAGGGATATATCTACAGTAATCAGAAATAATAGAAATTATAACCCTTTTTAACAGAAATATCCACCGCAGAGATTAGGCTACGAGTAGATTTCATTGTAGAGCTGAAGATACGGTGCCTGGTGAATAGCTGGTTAAGCTTTCTGTCTGCCTTCCCAGAGTGTCAGAAGATAAAATTTGTACACAAGTCATTAATTTCTTTTCAGACAAGAACTATGGAGTGTCACCTTGATAAGATCCCCTGTTTAAGTCTAAGCTTCTTGTAAACCTCTTCGTAGAACAAAAAATAGCTGAGGTTGAAAAGAGCCATTGGATAGAGATCATCTAGCCCTCCTGCCCTGCCTGGGCAGGGTCAGATAGAGCAGACTGTCCAGGGCCTTGTCCAGTCGGGTTTTGAGTATCTCCAAGGACAGAAACTGGACAACTTCTCTGTGCAACCCTTTCATGTATATTTATTACTTCTGGTGTTACCCAAAATGTGAATAGCTTGTGTATTGTAGGGGGCATGGTTTTTATCCAGCTTCATTCATTTATTTAATCTGGGTTAGGAAATACCATTTTTATAAGTTTGAATACAAGGCAGACTTGTACAGAAGTATTTTCTGCCCTTTCATTGTAGAAAATGCTGCATACCAAAGCAGTTTTTCCACTGAAGAGGCAAAACAGGGCTAATGAATTTTTTTCTGCTTGCCAAAGAATGTAAATTATGCATATAACTTGTCTATGAAATGTCTGCAACTTACAGGACAAAAGTAACATGCCATCTGTAACTACATTGAGGTCAGACACTGGTAAGAAATTTTATGTGAAGCTACTATATCTTCACTTAGTTGTAAAATGCAGACGTTTTGGCCAGTTCTGAGTTTCTGAATATTAGCTGTACAGTCCATGCAATTTAAAATGCTATTGCAGCTAGTTTGTTGTTATATGTCTGTGTGTGATACACTACCTTCCAGTACCTAAAGGAGCCTTCAAGAGAGCTTGGGGAGAGACTTTTTACAAGGGCATGGAGTGGGAGGAGAAGGGGTAATGGCATCAAATTAAAATAGGGTAAGTTTAGATTAGATATAATGAAGAAATTCTTCACTCTGAAGGTGGTGAGGCACTGGAACAAGTTGCCTAGAGGTGCTGTGGTTGCCCCATCCCTGAAAGCGTACAAGGCCAGGTTAGATGGGTCTTAGAGCAGCCTTGTCTAGTGGAAGGTGTCCCTGCCTCTGAACTAGATATCTTTAAGGTCCTACCAACCCAAACCTTCTGTGATTCTGTGAAATACAGATTAATTTTGCTTATACTGGAAGCCAACCGAAAGCCATATGGTGATGTAACATGCTCTGAGCTTGTATGAAAGAGACCTCTGGAGGACCCAAGTACAAAGCATGTGAGGACTTAAGTACTTTTTGTATTACTACTGTCTCGTGTCCTAACAGCGTGGAATACAGGGTGAGTTCCTATCTGCCTTTAACATAGGTCCATTTTAGGTCAACCAGCTGTAGGCATACAGCATGGATCATGTTAGGTATGGTTTGTAACACAGAAAACCCTCCTGAAAAAGCTTACTGTGCACAGAAGACTGGTCTAAGCCAGTGTTAAGAGTAGTTAAACTGAGTGATAACGTTGCTATTCTGCTAGTGACATGGTTATCTTAATTGTATTATCTTTCTTCTTTCTGTTAACTGTGTTTCTTGAGATGCAGTCAGCTTGTAATAACAACTTCTGCCAAGCACATTGAAGAGACTTCTGTGCATGGATAGCATATGTGTTAAGGGGATGAATCAAGGTAACTCTAGTGAAGAGACAGTCCAGGAGAAATAAACCACAAGGTCGAGGCAAGAGAAGATTTGCTCTATCACAATGAATACTGCAGTCACTGTTTGAATAGTGGAGCAGAGCAGTTTCTGTAGTTGGTGTTAATTTGACATATTCACTTGGCTGACTGCCTCTCGAATCAGATAGTGTGCAGGGTTGTACTTACCTGATCAGTTTTATTTTTTTATTCAGACTTCTCAAGTTCTCAAATGTAACAGTATAATTTTAGGGAAGAATAGAATGGTAATTTGGACCTTTCTATGCCTGGTAGTAGCTCCGTTAACAGTTTTGTAGTAGGTGTCCTGTTTGACATTAAGTCTTGCTTTTGCTGTTTCACCTGGTTTTCTTCCAAAGCATGATACAACCTTTGCATCTAATAGTATGTTTTAGCTTTGTCACAAAGCTTCCACGTGCATATGTGCCTCGGGTATCACTAGGGAAAGGGTAGTGCTTGTCTTTATTGCTGTAAACAGTTTTGGTCTCTGATCTTTTCTATTTCAACAGAATTTAGCTTCTTGGAATCCTTCAAACCCGGAATGCCTCCTGCTTGTTGTGAAAGAGCTTGTGCAGCAGTATCACCAATTTCAGTGCAGCCGATTACGTGAGAGCTCTCGTCTCATGTTTGAATATCAGACTTTACTTGAAGAGCCCCAGTATGGAGAAAACATGGAAATTTATGCTGGCAAAAAAAACAACTGGGTAAGCTATTATTTCTGCTTAAATGCTTTTAACTGATACAGCTATTGCCTTGGAAAACTGGAGTTCTTTCTGTGGATCTCCATGGTTTGTGTTTCCAATAGAAAAAAAAAGGTCTATTTGACTCGAGTTCATTTTCTCTATCCTCTCTGTTTTGTATGTTGCTGCCATTCTGTTACCTTGTTTGAACCAGATTTCCAGGTGCATCACTGTTGTTGAACCTGTGACTCCTTCGTCTGATTTATAGATGAGAACTGCAACTGTTAAAAAGCCTGTGCTGTACTTACAGGGCACAGTACAACATTATGTGGAAGTTTGAGTTAGCTCTGAAGATTTGAGAGGCAGAATAGGATTGTTGGTAGACACCCTGCCAGCAAAGCAGCCTGCTTTAGGGGTAGGATGCATTAGGGTGTGGTTACACATTGTGACTGAGTTGATTTAAATGGTAGCTGCAGCTGCCAGTCTCTCTCTGACATACATCTAGGCTGAGATGAGCTGTTTCAGGAACCTAAACTGGAGAGGAATAGCTAACCCAACTAATTTTCTGCAAAAGGAGTACAGATGGGCTAGAGCAGTGACTGTGTAGGGCCATGCCTTCACACAGCAGTCAGACATTAAAATGGCTTATCTGTTTCCTGAAGTTCTATCCTTTGCTTGGGAAATGCACCATGCCATGTAGAAATACTCTGAGTATGCCATCTCAGGCTTCTAAACTGAGGCTGTTGGCAGTGTACTCTTTTGGTTAGTGTGTGAGTTGACTTATTTTTTTAACTGATCTCTAACACAGACTAAGCTTTGCAAAAATCAGGGTTTTTCTCTGCTGGTAATACGGAAAATTTGGAGTGAGATATGCCAGGAAATACCTAACTGTGTTTATGCTGAGCATCTTCTCTTCTTGCTTTGAGCAACAGCATACTCTTTTAAGATAAACTGGCCTTCAGAAGCCCTATCTTCTGAAATAGATGCAGTCTGAAAATCTATGAAAATTCAGCACTCCTATTATCAGGGCCTAGATTTCAGCTTCATGTTGCTTTAATCATCCTTAAATTACAGGTGATGGAAATATGTTTACTTTGCAACTCACACTACTTGTATTCATCTGTTTTTCTCTTCTTAGACCAGTCATTTTGGCTTTTATATTTTAACCCAAGTAAAATTTTCTTCATCAGACAAATTCAGATCTCTTTTTTTTAATAGATCAGAATATTTCATTGAAATCAATTTGTTCTTAAATGTTATTCTCCACAATTACTACATCTCTAAATTTCATCAGGCTGGTTTACTGAACTATTGGCTTTCTGAAATGTGCTCACATTTTATCATAGTTTTTGGCAGCTGCAAAAATTTGACTCAAGAATGTAGAAAACTAGGGGTTTTCTTCTCTTTCATAGAAAAGACATATCTACTGAAGCCTTTTGAATGTATTTCTCAGTCTTTGGTGACCGAATAAAGAGCTTTTACAAAAAGTTTGAAATGCTGTCTTAGTTTAAAATGTTCCAATAAAATAAATCTTGCATACATTTTGAGTCAAATCCTTTCTCATCGCTGCAGAGCTATTTTTGAGGTGTCCATACTGTGTGTTTTGTTTTCAAAGTTTGCATTCTCTATCAAGAAGACTATAAGAGTCCTGTTTGGAGGTTCTGTGAACCTGGTGTCTACACTACAGAGGCTTGTTTATTAGTGTCCTAAAACAAGACTATGAAACTAACTTGAGTAGTTCTCCTTCCTGTCCTTTACAACTGTTTTGTTAACCTTGATGATCAGCAAATTAGGACTTTTTCTAAAAAGCAGGAGGTAAACTGCCTATTATCTCCTCTGCCTAAAAGTCATTGAAATTCATATTGCTGCTGTCTCTCAGGAATCAATTGTAGTTCAGCAGTCTTCTGAAATAATCAACTCTGAACCTTGCACAGTGTTATGAAAGCAATCATCTTAAGTGCATGAGTTAAAAAAACTTGGAAAAGGAGTCCTGAATTCAGTGCTGGGTCCCAAAATGGAACAGAAATTTTCTCTTATACTTCTGTTCCATGATCTCCAATTTACTGATGCTATCTCCAAGATCTATGACAAATAGACAAACTGTTATCTAGCTTAGTACCCTCATGTTGGCACAGTACCAGCTGATGTAGGAGCCCATTAACTATCTAATTTCTAAGTGCTGTGGCCAGAAATTCACTTGACCTGATGCCTGTATCCAGCTGTTTAGAGCTGGGTAGGTGAGCACCATGGACAGGGCCTGCTCCCTGCCCTGCCAGAACACTTTTGGAACTAATACTTCACAAAACAATCTTGATTGAATGACATAAAAGATCTAGGCTGCAAGTCCACATCTTGGACAAGACTTCCTGTGCAAGAAGTCTGATTTTTCTGCTTGCCTAAATAACACAGCATCAGAAAGTTGGCATCTGTCCTCACAAGTAGTGTCCTCAGGAAAGGTTTCAGAGTCTGACTTTAATATACACTCACTTCTTGTTGCATATTGTTTCTATGAGCAATTTCTTTGCCTCTCTCATGTGACTATCAGAGACAAATTTTAAGGGCATTTCTGAGCTAGCTGTCATCAGGGTGGATTACAGCCCAACATCGCACAAACCCATTTGGCAAATGATGTAACTTGAAAGGTACTATTGGAAAGATTTTGATTGCATTCCACATCTTGGTTTTTCTTGTTTAGTGACTTGAAGTTGGAATGAGTTTTCTCTTGTTCATGCCTGGTAGATAGACCAAGAAACAAATTGGCACTGACATTAGCATTGTTTATTGTATATCTGCCTAGTACAACATCTTTATGTGCTTACTTGCTTGGAGTGAAATCTTTGCTTAATTTAGGCATAGAATAATTGAAGGAATCCTGTTCTGTAAATTTTTTTCCTTTTCAGTTTTGTTTCATGTCAATACCACAGAAAATAATGTCATTAGCTAACAATCACCTATGGTCATCAGCTGCCCTGCTTAGCAGCTTGCTGTTCATTTTGGAAAGGCAGTTTCCATTGGCTTTGACCTTCAGTACTTTTTCAGAGAGGCTTGTGCATTGGCAAGCTGGTTTCTGTCGGGGTTTTATTCAGCCAGTTCTTTTCTGCATCAATATGCATAGCATTTGATGTGGTCTGTCGTGGAGGCTTGTGGTCTGGTGATATATGACCAGTGACAAGCTTCATGTTGTCTCTTATGCTGAGCTCTAAGCAGTTTATGACTTAGCACAGCAAATCGAGAGGGGAGGCACAAATACTGACTGTTTTGCAAAGGTGTATGACAAGTTTTTGGCATCAGTACAGGAGACATGGAATGCTTTTCTCTTTAAGAGCCTTTGGCAGGCTGTTCTCACAGCTGGGTAGAGTTCTTGTGGTAGCATCTGTACCTGTAGTAAAGCAGTGTCCTAAAAGGTATCAGTGTGACATCTCTATTTTTCTTCTCTCTTTGTCTGGCTGTGCAAAACATTTAAAATATTAAAATGAAAATTAGGTGCAGACAACAACAATTTGTCTCAAATTATCCTAATTTTTTGTACTTAATTGCATAAAATCAATGTTTAATGCTTTCTTTACTGCTAATTTGACCTACCTAACAAATATAGCTGCTGCGTGGCTACTTCATTGAACAAAAAATAGAGATAACAAAATGCTAATCTGGAGGAAATCAGGCAGGCATTTGTTTTTAAAAAAGAGTCAACTTCATTGCTTGATAACCAGGTGGGCAAAGTCTGGTTTTAAGGAAGTGTATGAAACAGAAAGGAAATCCTCCTCATTTCCTTTGCATACACTTTATATGTAAGAAAGAGCTACACTTGGGGGACGCTTGGCAAATTTTCAGTCAATAGTTGTCTAGGTGTTGGGAGTTAGATAATTCTGAAAACAAATTGTTTAAAACCTACTTCAGTTCTTTATGTTTATTCAGAGGACACTTTGATACATTCTTACCTTTCTCAACACAAATTCTCTTATGTATATCTGCAGTGTTTGTGAAGATGCCTCTATTTTATCTACATACTCTTGCTAATTTGTCAGGTTTTTAGCTTTGCTTTCAGTTTGCAGCTCTCACCAGACCTTTGTCCAGAAATTAGTACAGCCAAGGTACATCTATATTTAGGGTGTGACAAAGTATAGTCTGATTTTTGTCATGCACATTGTTTTATTCTGACTACCTTTTTGCTGTTGACTTACTGGCAAACATGTTTTATGGCTTTTAAGGTGGTTTTTTTTCCTATAACACCTGTGAAATCTGTAACTTTTTTCCTCTTCAGCAATTCTACTCAGCAGTTTAGTTTTAAATCTCAGCCCTTCCCTTTGGTATGAGCTCTTAGACGTTTTTCTGGTTAATATTTCATCCACAGAACATTCAATTTGTGGTTCTGTTTTAGCCACCAGGTCTCATTGTTGTTATCTTTTTTCCACAGACTGGAGAATTCTCAGCTCGATTCCTCTTGAAGCTGCCTGTAGATTTCAGCAATATTCCTACATATCTTCTCAAGGTAAAATGAATGTCTTAAGTTGACAGTATTTGTGAGAGATTATGAATTATTGAAATGTTCTTAGTAAATATTTTTACTTTCCTGCCCTCTTCCTCTCCAAGAGTTTGGAGGTCTACCATTTCTAAATCTGACTGGATTACATTTTGGAAAGGGGATGTTGGACATACTGGTGTTTTATGTGCCATTTGCTCAGGTAGTTGATTCACACCTATCACTCCAAGGGACCTTGCAGGATTTAGAAGGCTTGCAGGCTGTAGAAGGTGGCATGCAATACGGATATTCTGGGTTTTTACACAGTATGATAAGCAGCAAACTCTTGACCATATCCAAGGTGTTATCTTTGGCAATAAATTCAAACACTTCCAAAAAAAATTTTTATATGAGTCTAAGGAATTTCATGACATGTAAATGCTGGGGGTTTTTAAGGAACAGTCCCAGTTGTACCAGTAGTCTTTATAGGAGAAGCAGAAAAGGAAATGAAATATACCATTTCTTAACAGGGAGTGAACTGAAATCTTCAGTGATTCCTTTGTTGTTTACAATGAACACAAATTTGACCAAATACTTTGAAAAGCAGGACTACAGAGTATTTGTGAATTGGAAAAAATGGTGTTTATTTATTTGCTAAGAGGAGAAAGGGGGCAGGAGGGGAGCGACTTGTGCCAAGCTACCAACATGGAATAATTTTAAATGAGTGCTTTTCACAGCATGGGGCAGTCTCTCTTTCAAGCAGCCACTGTGGAAGTCCATCATAAAGTCAATGTTACTATATTCAGAGAACACAGTGAAAGATCTGGTTTTTCTCTGTCTATCATTACTGTCAGAATGAAGTGTCAGAACTTCGATTGCAGACAAGTTTTGAGTCAGTTGATGTTGCCAACACTCGTCTTTCCTTTAAACTGCATCTTTGCCTCCTTACTCAGTCTTTTAAATATTTGGAAAGAGAAACAGCACTTAATCTTTAGCAACTAATGTGTAGAGATGAAAACGTCAGTGTGGATCCCATTACCTCCTCTTCATCTTATTGTTAGAACTGTCTTCGACTATTGTTAGCTCACAATTGCAAGTGTGAGTCTGCAGTGTTTCTCCAAATAAGAAGTTTTGAGCTACAAACCATGAAAATAAAGGCAGGCACAACTATAATCTGACTGAAATTTTTGGTGGGAGTCTGCAGCTGGTATCCTATGATCTCTCTATCCTGTGAATAATGAGCTGCTCCTAACTTTCTCAAAAGCATTCAGAAATTTCCAGTTTGTTCCTGTATTCATAGTGGCAGTCCTTGTCTCAGCTGCTGTCTTTTATCAGGGCCTTTTCTACTCACTTAATGGGATGTTTCCAGTCAGGTGTAAGAACTTTGGCCAAGGCCTTTCCCAGAAAGGCTGATGCAGCAGGATACAGCAACAGTTCACCTGGACTGCAGAATGCCTGTGATTTGCTTGTGAAAGACTGTGGAAAAATGGAGACTGAGAATGTATAATGTGAACTAGGCTGTCTGCTCACTCCAGAACTCCCAAGTGCCATATTTTCCAGGAACAATTTTAAATGCGTCAGGGATTTCAGGAAAAGCGCATAAGCAGTATGTGCAATAGCTTCAGTCACAGGGCTGTCTTGTACCTCTGTTCAGCCTCTGGGGAAACCTGGAGGTTGGAAGGTGGTGTATGATTTACGTAAGTAACTGTCATCATGTAGAATCCCCATGGTAGAAACAGATTGTGCTGTTGTTTCTGAGGAGTAACGTTTTCATGCATGACAGCATACTCCTCCTTACTGTAGTTCCCTATCATGTTCACTAACCATGTTCTACCTTCTCTAAACAACGTTGCTATACTGTGGGTAAATGATTAGTGCTCCACAACTTCTTCCTGGAGCTTTGTTCACCCTCAGTACTGAGTGATTCATTAGTCTGAACATGTTTGTTTTGCATGCATATATAGTGTGATGTCAAGAGACATGCACAGTAGGTAGCAGAATCAAAGTTTCCCAGTCTACCTTTATTTTGACATTTCTAAAATCTTAATGTCTTAGCTCTGGGGTTTTAAAATTAATGTATTTTTATATGTAATAGCCTGGATTTTTACAAATGCAGATCCTTCTTGATGAGCAATGTACTGATGAAATACTTAGCTTTCTTAGTCAGGCTTCTACTATGCAAGCTGACAAGTTAACTGTCTGTAGTAGGAAGGTGCTATGTAGTCTGGGTGAGTAGCCACAGAAGAAGAGGTACTGTTTTATTCCAGTCATGTTTGTTGACTGCAGAAGAATGGTTTGACTCAGTTTTCAGCACAGATTATGACAGTGTGCTCTGTACCAGGCATGGATCTCATACCCCTGCTGCCTTTAGGTATCTGCATTCTGACATTATCAGCTCTATGAATGTCATATCATGTGACAACAACATAAACAACATAAAGGCAGGTAGAATTGAAACTACTCTATGGTTGAAATAATTATGCTCTGACTACTCCAAATTCATAAAGCTATTTTAAAAGCTTGTCCATGTCTTACTTACTGTTTCGTTTGGAGTTTTTTGGATGAGACTTATAATATAAATAGATCTTTAACTTATTGCAATAAAATAGTTTATTTTTCCATCACGTCTGCCAGTTTTGTTGGTTTCAGTGCTACCTGCTGGATTATGGTACATGATTGATAGAGCATCTATTGGTGCAGTGGAAATAATTGTTAATATATTACTTTCAAAGGTGGAAGAGCAGTCAGTAATTGAAGTCCATTAGTGTATTAACAGCTTAATGTTTTACTGCAGAATTTAATGTGTTTAAATTATGTTCTAGGCTGTAGCCAATCTTACAATGTGCATTAGCTTCTCTGAAATGATTTGCAGAGTTCAAACCTGTGTTATGCTTTCCCTGATGTCTTCTTTTTTGATGTAATTAATACTACTTGTATTAAAATCTGGTTAAATACTCAAAGACCATTATTTTTGCCTAATCAATCACTCCTAGGACCCCAATGATTTGTAATGCTCTTCTAAAATGTTTATTGATGTCAGTAGGTCATCGCACTACAAGTGTGACTGTACAGCCTTGTAATAGAAGCCAGCACTCAGGTGTGAGGATGTAAGCTGTGAGATCAGTCTGTAGCATCATAAAGTCTTTGTGTTTGTTGAGAATAAATTCTGGAATCACAGGATCTTACTCTGTCAACTCTGCATTCATGGTGGAGAGAGTACTCTCTCTATGGAAAATAAAAATTTGAAGGTGTAATATTCATGGTGGAGAGAGTACTCTCCCTATGGAAAATAAAAATTTGAAGGTGTAGCATAAATTGGATTGTTATGGACTGGAGTGGTGAATTTACCAGGTTATTTCAAAGGTATTCACTATGCTAAATTTAAAATTGAGTTCAAGTGTGTGTGCGTTTTAAGGAAAATAATTGAGTATGTTAAGAAGATAAAATGGTTAAAAGAGCAGTGCAGGGTACACTGTCTCTTTGTTTGAAATCTGAAATTCTAGTAAAAGTTCTTCAGTTATTATGTAGTTGGAAACAGTATGCCATGTAATGTCTGCAGCAGATAAATCTCTTTTCATAACTTTTTTTGGCATACTCCTTCACATTTGAAAGAAGAAGTATCATTGTTTATTTTTCATGCTAAAGAACTGTTCAAGAAGAATTGTTAGCTTACTCTTTAAAAGTACCTTCAGGAAAAGACAGCCTTTCATTATTTTTCTTTCAGAAAGTAACACTTTAATTCACAAGTTTTTAATTTAATGTGGACCTTCATGTCCACTTTTAAATTGTTTTCTTATGCAAATCCATTTGACACAAGTGAAAATTTGAAGTGTTGAAACAACTGCAGAATTAAGCTGTTGACTAAACTACTGCAAAGTTCATTATGTTAAGTCTTTCATTAAGGTTCTCTTATTTGAAAACAATATGACTTTGGCTCAGGACAGTCCTTACATCTGTATCTGTTTACTATTATACTTTCTCCTTTTTTTAAAGCTGGATTTTTAATCAGCACATTTGCTTTGACTTAAATTCTTTTCTATTGGTTGCAGCATTTTTATTTTTTGCCACAATATATTAGAAATGGAAGTATTCACTGTACCTACTGGTTTTAAGGGTCAGTCTCTAGTTCATATTTCTGCCTTTCTACAGATACAGAGATCTCTACAGATGCCACAGTAACACTGAAGGTAATAGGCTTAGCATCTAAAATGCCTCTTCCAAATTTTCACAGAATCATAGAATTGTTTCGATTGGGAAAAAATTATAATACCTTCAAGTCCAACCATTAACCCGGCACTGCCAAGGCCACCACTAAACCATGTGCCTAAGTACCACATCAGTTGAACACTTCCAGGGGTAGTGACTCCACCACTTCCCTGGGCAGTCTGTTCCAGTGCCTGACCACCCTTTCAGTGAATAAATTTTTCCTAATACCCCATCTAAACCTTCCCTGGTGCAACTTGAGGCCATTTCCTCTGGTCCTGTTGCATGTTACCTGTGAGAAGAGGCTGACCCCCACCTTGCTACATTAGATATTTATAGAGAGCAATAAGGTCCTCCTTGAGGCTCATTTTCCCAGGACTAAACACCCTCCAGCTCCCTCATCTACTTATTGCAAGACTTGTGCTCCAGACCTTCACCAACTCCCATGCTCTTCTCTGGACTCACTCCAGCACATCAATGTCTTTCTTGAAATGAGGGGCCCAGAACTGGACGCACTACTCGAGGTGAGGCCTCACCAGTGCCAAGTACAGGGGCAAGATTCACTGCCCTAATCCTGCTGGCCACATTATTGCTGATCCAAGGCAGGATGCCGCTGAGCTGCTTGATCATCTAAGCATGTTCATTCTATGTAGTTTTGTTCAGCTAGGAACTTGTGTGTAATCATAATGACAAATCAGTCAAAAATCAGTTAGGTAATTTACAAATTGTACTGGATTATGTGACTGTAGTATGAGTGAACTTCAGAGCATGCTGCCAGTGTTGCTGTTGAAAACAAGACATGTAGGCATTTTCTTCTCATTTCCATGGGTTTTTTAGGTTTTGATTAAGTAAGAAGTTCCCTGATTAACACCACCTTCTTGTATGTATCTTTTGAAGGACTCATTTCCTATTTGTTATGTACCTGCTTGTTTGGCCTGGTGTGTAAGTAATATCAGGACCAGTTTAGCTATCCTACTGTGACCAGCAGCCTTCCAGTAATTTCTTACTATCAAGTGTTAGGGAAATAGGCAAAGCAGATCTGTTTCTTCTGAGGAACTTTTTTTGTGATGACCATTGTGTTTAGTGCATATCTTTTAGAACTGAAACGAATAACAGACATTGTCTAGACACATTGCCAGGGGCCAAACAGTTGTGTGTAAGACTGTCAATGGAAAAGGTTTATCCTCAAGTTCCAATTGAAAGATAAGAACATATTTGTGTTTTGTTTTTTTTTTCCTTAGTGTGATTTCATTGTTTGGAAGTCTCTTAGAAGGCTTCAGTGCAACTTTTGTTTACAACATAGACCAAATGCAAAGTACTGTGAAAAGAGTGCAGTACTAGTGTATGTGTATCAACTATAGTAGAGAACAAACAAAAGTGTAATGCAGGGTCAAATGAGTTTTTTTCCAGGTCAGTTTCTTGACTGTTGTAATTTAGCAGTTTGATTTGACAGCATTTAAGGTTTCTGTTAAATTGCAGCAAATCTCTTATATAAAAAGCAGCACTCATGCTGTTTAAAAAAACTGAGCTAATTAGTCTGAAAAGGCATAATATTTTCTTTTGCTTTTAATCTTCATTTGGTTTTGTTTGTAGCTGGCTAACTAAAACCTGATGTGTAGTGTCCTAAGATCACAAACTAAATGGCAAGAACAATTTAGAGTCCAGATCTGACTTGATCTTTTTACAGTAAACTGTTTTATTCTATGCTGGGCAGTTACCTCTCAAAGGAGTATAGGACATTATGTAGTATGTACTATTTGACTATCTTTCACAACATATTTGTGTTGGATTGAATGATGGACCTGTATAACATGTGAAGCTTATCATGTCTGTGGTTACCAGTAGGAAAACTGAAGGTTTATAAGTCTGACAGATAATCCTGAAATAATATGTAGTTTTCGTAATTCACACTACTTCGACCATGCTTTCCATAGAGATCTGTTAGGCTAATATATAGGTTGCTATTAATATTATACTACTTAAAACTTTGTGACAGAGGCACAAAGTTAACTTCCTGGATTATATTCTGTAATGTATTCCTTATCTTAATATGTGTGTAAGCATTTGGAGCAAATAATTTAAATTTTAAAAGTAGACGACAGTAAGATATTCACTAAATTACTTGTACCAGCATTAAATTACTTAAACAGAATATTGGATCATCAAAGACTTCTCCTGTTAATAGTTGAAAGGCAAACTTTATAGCACGCAATTATAATGAGCCACTGAGATTTTAGATTAGAAGTGGCTCTGTGCAAGTTAGTACTGGCAGCATTTGAACCAGTATAGTTTGTAGTAGCTGGAGCCAGTAAATTGCATGATCTAGAGGCTGTGAAAATAAGTGTAAACTGTGTGTGCAGAAGACATTTATCAATAAGAGATGGCATGATACTTGTGTTTCATGTCTCTAAGAATCTTCCATTTTAGTCTGTGCCCAGTAATCCGTGGTTTACTTTTGCTGTCCACTTTTTTCATTGAAAAGTGCTAGATGCAATGCCAGTGAGGAATGCCTTTATATGCTGGCCAGTGTCAGAGTAGCAGCTGGTTGCCAGAAGCATGCAAAACTCCAAGCAGGGGAGCTTACATAATGACTGAGGCCAAAAATAAAAGTATTTAATAAAAATTGTTGTGAAATGTTTCTGGCAGTTTAGGAAATTGTGGAATCATAAAAATAGTGACTTTTCTGATGATTAAATATTTTATCATATAATAATTAATCCATATTTAATGTTAACTTAATAAACATAAGATCTGTCAGCTGTAAAAAAAAGTTTGGCGGGGTTGGTTTGCTTTTTTTTGTATTGAGCAGGATGTTTCGATTGTCACTATAGGTAAAAGTGTTAGATCTTATATACTCCCCTGTATTGTGCTTCCTGGCTAGTCTTACTGCTGCAGCTGTATTATTAACCTTACAGAGTTTTGCAGGATAGGTCAGCCCTCTTGCTTTACACAGAATCTTGTGATTCTTCTGGTCTTGGAGAGTTAAGACTAAAGTGGTAACTGCTCTGATGTTTCAGATGTTTTACTCTTAGTATCTTCTGCCCACAAACCAAGGGAAGCAAAGCTCTACAAAAATATGCTTTTTAATAAGAATGTGTTATATTTAAATTTTGTAAACTGATCAGTTCCCTTTATTCTCACTAAATTTTGTTAGTACAACTTTTCCCCAACTACATGATTCATTTGTAGTATCTAGTCACTAAAACCACATAAAACATGTTAGTGTCAGGAGCACCTTAAGCTCCATATGCTGAAGGCCAAAAGCAATTTTGTAAATCAGCTTTTTCTGTGATTTATTGGAAGATTTTGTTAATAAGATCTGTCAACTGGAACAGCTCATTCGGCACAGCTGATGATTTTTATAGGTTATGATCTTAATATGAATCATAATCTCCAATCAACTGTATTTCTGATGACAGTTATCTCATATTTAAACATTTTATATTTATAATGCAATAGCAAAGGAAAGGACCACCACATCTACTGACAAATCTTACTATATTCATCTTAATTTCTGTGGGTTTTTTTTTCTCTAATTTGGTAGAACTACTAATTTGCTATTCAGAGATGACTAGAAATGGGGGGGAGTGTCATTAATTTGCTTTAAAAATGAAGAAAAATAAGTAAAAAAGAACATCTGAAATTTAAAAGCCTTTGCATCTGGTGGGAAAGTTTGTAGACACGTTATGTTGCGTGACTTGGTTCAGATTTACTGCCTTGTTAGGGCTTGTAATTTGTACTACTGCTTTACATTTGCATTTTATGTATTGCATAGGAAGAATGGAATTCAATAGCCATAAAAATAATTGTGGGTTATTACATAATGATGGTGCTTGTTTTGTCTGTCATGGTCCACCCATAGTGTGTAGAGCAGGCAGTGTACCATGGTCTTAAACTGGGAAGTGGATCTTGGATATATGTTTTTAAAGCTTTTTATTTAGTTTCCCATGGCCATTTCTTCTTGAAGGAAAAATACTTGATAATTTGTTGAGCATAGAATTTGATCATAACAATAATCTGTAAAATTCATGAACTAGCAAGTCTGTGTTTGCAAATGCAGAAGTACATGAAGCATGATGGCAGGATTTTATGAAGGCTATTTCAATGATGAGCATACAGCCTTTTTCTACCTTAGGTTTCTTCCTTAGGCTACAGATAAAAGCTCAAGTCCTGCAGCTCATATTTTGAGGTTTTAGAGTAAATTTTGTTTACAAAAGTGCCAGTTGCTTACCATTACAAGGAATGGGTTGGTTTAGTGTTTTGGGGTTGTTTTGTTCTGGCTTTCAGGTTATTAGATTGTCTGTCTTCTTCAGAAAGAACAGTACTAACACGAATGTGTGCCTGTGTGATGGTTGCATATGATTCTTAGTCATTCTTGGTTGGGATTCTGTGATTCGCACGGGTGACTTTTTTTCTGTTATATACCCAAAATCCTTTGATGGCTGTCAGTCTAAAAAGGAGGTTTGGGGGTTTCTTTTTAAAAATGTGTACCTGAAAAAATAACTGTGTGGTGGAGTGTATAACACTGTTCACTTTTATTTGGTTTAGAGGTTTACAGGTTTAAGCCAAACATACAAAAAAACATTAAAGCTTTAATGTTGAATCAGTTACTCTCTGCAGTAAACATTCTGAGGTTGAATGATCCATCACATTTATTTTTGTCTAATTGATACTGACAATGTCATTAATCATAATATCATGAAACAAAGTAAGAAAAAGAAATATCTAGGATGTTCTGCCATTTTGCTTCCACATTGCCATAAGAGTGCACAGCATTTTGGCCACCAGTTACTAACAAATATTAACAAATAATTGTTTCTGTCAAGCTACGAATTTCTGTAGTAACTTCTGTTTAGTAAAGTAGTTGCTTGTTTGCATAAGGTGTGTATCTCCTTCCATAAGGTTTTGGAAGGAGACTTTAGATGGAGAAGGCTAAAGGAAAGACTGTCTTGTCCAGCAGCATCTCAGTGAGACTGTGAAAGAACAATTAATCAAACTTAGACCCGTTGACTCTCTATTTCTGTTTTAATGATTTAAGTATTCATGCTGGAACTTGTATGTCTTTCATGTGCTGGGACCTGTAATCATTGCAAACAGCACATCCATGAGAGAGAAGGGGCAGTGGGGAGGAGCATTAATTTGGCTTCATTGGGTGCAATTAGGTGCACTCCTTAGGTCTTAATAGGTAACCAGTGCATCAGAATCGGGGCAAAAGATGTCTGTGAATTAAATGTTGAGTTTGAGTTATATAATGAACTGTCTAGAGTGCATATAAAAGTATGCCCACAAAAGCCAGATAGGAAGTACTTCTGCAGAAGGAAAGTAGTGAAATAGAGTTAAACTAACTCTTGCCATACTTTGTCACTTTAATGATTTGCTTGTTGTAGTTATGTGTAGGGATAAACTGCTGAAATACAGTCTTTTTTAATATATCTGAACATGTTTTTATATTTGGAGATGTCAGATACTCTGTGTTTTACTCTAACATCTTTTCTGGTCTAGAAAAGCATTAGACAAATATGACTGATGTCTTGACTAAAACTGATGAGTGACTGATGGTATGTAAATAATCAGCTACTCATTTGCAAGAACCCTAAGAACCCTGAGGACAATGTGTTGGTTAACAAAGAATAAACACGCTCATTCCAAATGATTATTTTCATTGTTTAGCATTTATAATGTGTGTCCTAGATAAAATCATTAATTCTATCTCATTTCACCTAGACTCATGATGGGTTTTTAAAGTGGTAAATCTTACTTAATTTTCATTTTTCTGTTCTTAAGTGATTAGATAAGTTCTTGAAATGTATGTCAAATTATACACAGGTTACCATTTTTGACTTGCATATAGGTATTGTCCCTTTTTAACTACACAGGTTAGATGAAAATAGTAATGGACCATCTCACAAATTCATGTTTAATATATTGTCCACAGGAGTTGTGACATATGATAAAATACCTCTGTTTTTTAGGCAGGACTTGAAGCTTCAAGTGTATATGAGCTGGGTGTCTACAAATTTACAGTGGGATCCTGAGCTGTGAACTTGTCCAAGACTTTAGCCAGAATGGTGTTCTTTCTCTCCTCTCTCTTTTTGCAGTTTTTGCTATTCATCACAATTACAATGAGCAGTTCCTCAGGTCCAGTTAATTTTGACGCATTTTTTGGAAGGAAAAACAAGCTATGCCTGTCAGCAGGGAGGGTTGTATGACTTTGAACTTGCTGGAGATTTTTCTCCTAGGCCATTTTTCCGCTAGTATGTTATGCCTCCATAAAATTCTTCACTGTTCTTGAGTGTCTTAAGGTGATTTTAGGTATCATGGACACCTCTTAACATTTGGACTGTAACTTATGTTATATTGACTCATAAAAGTCACCTTTTCAACTAGAAAATTGTATGCTGCTTATTCCCCGTCCCACCAAACTATGTAGTTCAACAACAACTACTCCCCTAGCATTAAAAGGTTGAGGGCTTAGAGTTCCAATGATTGGTCCAAGTATTTGGTTTCTATTTCTGAAAGGAACCAGATGCTCCTTGCATGCCACTGAGCTCCATGGCCATAATCTCATTGCAAATACATAGTTTTTCTCAGGATCAAGCTCTTGTTAGGTTGTTCTAGAACTCGACGAAATGGAGTGTGTCTCTGATGATACTTAGATCCTCTATTGTACCTTCTTTCTGAAGTTCACAGAGCCAAGCTGTGTTCTGCATGAAAGAAGAGCACTGTGACTGTTTCACTCATTTTACAGTAAGAATATTAGTAATAATAAATGGAGAAGCAAACAAATATCAAAGAGCAGAGCACATGAAATCTGGCTTGTGGACTGTGACAGTCCTCTCTGCATGAGAAATAGTTAAACTAAAATGCAATTCATCTTACAAATAGAAGCCTTAACTTTCTAGGTAGAATGTAGTTCTTTATGTCTCCATTTCATTTTATGTATATTGGGTATATTGACAATGTGTATAAAATGGCTGTTAAAATGACAGTAATTTCTAGGCTTTGATTTGTATAATTAGCCTTCACTGCACAAGAGCTGCTGAGAAGAGCAGTTTATCTTGTATTAAATACTCATTTTAACATGGCGACTCCAACTGCTTTTTCAGGTTGTTTGTTTTTTTTTATGTAAAATCAGAAATCATTGTTGAAACTTTTTTGCAAGATGTGGAAATAGGTGGATATTACTTGTTTGGTAGAACTAGAGGACGGTAGTGTTAATAATATGATGCTTTAGGACTGCATGCTTTATGAGCTCTCCTAAATCAAAAGAAATGTTGGCATGAAATTGCCAGAGAGATTCTCCTGATTGCAATAGCAAATGTTTCATGAGAAGCTGTGCAGCTGAATTTGTAATAAACACGACTGGCATTTAACGATTGTGTTCTTTCAGCATTGGCTTTACTGTATGGCAGCGACTTAATAACTAAAATATTCTCTTTGTTTCTTTTGTTTGTTTGTTTATCACATGTTACCAGTTCCTTCTTGAAAAGATGTGTGATCAAACTGCAGCCCTATTTACAGGCCTTCAGGCAATGATAGTATCAGATTTAGGAGACTGTACCTGTTAAAGCAACTTGGAGGCATTTGTTATTTGTCTGACTCATGTGAGGCAGCATTGCAGTATGCAGAATTATTTTTCCTTGGCTTCTTTATTTATGAATTTTGTGAATATAGCTGGGTAAATTTATCCTTCCTGGGAAAAATGGTGTACCAGGTTTTATGCCAGTGATATCAAAACATTATCACTGTTACCAGAAGGTAAATAACTGTGTGTGAATAAACAGTATATTAATATAATGCTTCAATACTAAATATACAAGAAGGTATAGCACAAAAAGATAATTTAATAGAAAAGAACTGAGAGTCATTGGAAGCCTAGTAAGAAGAGAAGATCCATCTAAGATTGAAAAAATTGTAGTCTATTAGTTTTGGAAGGATGCATGCCTGGGAAAGTTGGAAAATTATAATAGTGATCTGTTCAAATGGGATTTAGCAAAGAAAAAAAAAATGCTTTTGCCATGCAGTTCAGCAAGACAAAGTAAGTGCATGCTTAGGACTCTTCTTCTGTATCAGTTTTCTGGCACACAAAGATGTAGGTTTTAAGTAAAACAGCCAGATTTGTGAGCAGTAGAAATAAGCTTCATTTCATGCAGGTTTAATCCTTTATCTCCTTGAATCTCTATGCTGTGCCATTATTATTCTCCCATGTGTCCTGCTTAGCAATTTATCAAGTGAGAAGGTGGGAAGTGTTTTCACCTGTTGGTCCCCCAGTTGCTGCTGTTCATAGCAAACTGAATTTACTTGTTAGAATGTTTGGTGGAATAATCAGTTGTGTTACTCCTCTACCTGACTGTTGATCCTCACATGTCTTCTATGAACCAAAAACAGGTCAGGAAAAGAAGAAAAGAGAGTAGAGAGGCATCTGAAAGTGTCGTTACATATGCTCTGAATCTGAAATCAAATTGAGAGGGAGTAAAATTATTGCAATGTGTGTACATTAGAATGAATAACTTGTTGACTTTTAAAACTTTTTCATCATCCAAAAAGTTTTAGAACAATTTTGCTTAAGTGCAATGTATGTCCAAGTAGAGTATTTACATTTGGTTAGCACCAAGACATTTGGTTGAATTTGTTTGTAAACTCCTTCCTGCAACTTAATCCTCTGTCTGTGTTGTTTAAATGAATTTGGGAATGCCCATCTAAGGGATTATACAGTTTAAAAATGAATCTTTAGTCAAGTGATCAGTGCAGGAACATTTGTGGTAGGTCATGGTGCAGCTGATTTTCTCCTTCCTCTACTGAGTTGATCATCACTGTTAGTGTGAAGGAGATCTCTTCCATCGTGTAAGCTTAGAGAATCAATAGTAGGTTTCAATATGAAGACTGTAAACTGCTCATTTCACATATGCAAATCTATTTTGGGGTCAGACAGGAAAAACAAGGGTCTGACTTTGTAACAAAAGGTGAATATTCTCTGCTTTACCATACTAAGGCAGTTTTGGAAGGTGCTTTCAATTCAGATGTTTACAGCTGTACAAAACACAGTAGTGTGCTTTTTGAATCACAGAGTAGTAGCAGGTCTGTCTGTTAATCTTTATGTTCTAATTTTGTATTTGTTGAAAAATGCAATGAAAAAGATTCCTATTGAGGTGACTGTTTTGGAAGCTTACTGCAGGTAAACTGTTGTAAACACTAGTTTGAAACTTTCACAGTATTGTCTCCAGATATTTACTTGTTTCTCCTATGCATGAGTGCTTTCAGGTCCTTGCAAAGCTATGACATGGGAAACAGTGTGTTTGGAAATGCTCAATTTATTATTGTTAAGTAAGCTATTAGTTCAGGACTATTTACTTTTTTTTTTTATGCAGCCATTAATGTCAAGTCAGCTTCTAACACACTGAAAGCCAGACAAGTATAGAGCAAAGCATTTATTAATGCTGACTGAGAAGTAAATATTCAAAAATTGACAAAAATACCTTGACACTGTCCTGTTAAGTAACCATCTGCAAATATATTAATTCCATTATTTTAATGGAGTCCTTTCCTGGTTAATCAATGACCTTACTCTCTTAAGTGTGTCTGTCAGGACATGTCTTCCTAACAAATCTATTTGCCCCGGAGCATGTAAGGCATCACCCTCATCTTCAAACTGCATTAAGTCAAGAAGATGTTGTGGTAATGTGGGCATTGCTTGTCCAAGAACATTAAGAAGCTTGGTCAGGATCTTTCTAACCATAAAAGGATGTGTGTTATGCTTTCTTGTTTGGTATAAATTGGAAGGGAGTGAAAAAAAATAGAGGAGGAATTTTTATTACAGAGAAGTATTTCCTTCCAAATAGCACATGAAGGAATACCATGTCTGAAAAAAAGATTTTGTTGGCAGGGGAAGAAGTAGGCTGAACTACATATTGTTGCTGATAAATGTTTTAGCTGTAGATGAATATTGGATTTAGCATTCAAGTATTTCTAACAGCAGAAACATAAAAAGTTACTTTTTAGACACCTATTCAGCCTGATTTGTTTCATAACTTTTTTCCCCACCATACCTAGAGACTTGTATCAGATGGAATTGTTTAGAAGCTTGCCTGAAAATGAAGAAAAAGTAAATGGACTTGGCATTATGTGTTTCCAGGAATTGACATCTAAAGAGAAGAGTTTTTCAGAGCAGTTCCATCCTGGTGGTATCCAAGTGTAATTGTTAGCAAAATGTTTATTTATTGCTCTTTAGTATGTTTTGTATTTCTGAAAATGATGACAAATTCCTGGGCATTGATATTTATGGTGGAAAAATGACACATTTTTAGACTGTGAAATCATAAAAGAAGTTCAGAAGTGAATTGCCACTGTTTTTCATCTTGCATATGCTGGGTTTAACAGTGTATTTCCTCTTCAAGTTTAGCAGTAATACCAAAGTTCTTAACCTCAAGCTCAGCTTTAAGGAACCAAACTGTTGGGCATAAGAGGACATTGTGCACCCTTTGCCCTCTTTTGTTGCCATGGGCAATGCAAGGATTGGTATATTACACAAAAGTGTGCAGTTCATCATTAGCTGTAAAGGCTTTAACTGTTTCTGAGATTCTGTAAAAAATCCCAAAGCATACTAATATCTTTGAAGCTT
This sequence comes from Acanthisitta chloris, assembly GCF_000695815.1. NCBI lineage: Eukaryota > Metazoa > Chordata > Aves > Passeriformes > Acanthisittidae > Acanthisitta > Acanthisitta chloris. Next base: position 70,596 of record NW_008681987.1, read on the forward strand.
CTGTTCTAGAGTGAATGTCAGTGTTTTCTTTCCTTATGAAAATGCATCTCAACATGAAGGACAGGGAAGCACAAATTTTATGTTCTGTTTTGGTTTCATTCAATGTGGTGCTGAGAGGCCGAGTCACTTAATCTCTTGGGGTTTCGTGTATGAAATGGGGGGAAAGGGGATTAAAACTTCTTAGTGCCATACAGTTCCAAAGTGATCCAATGTTTTGGTTTTTATTGCAGTCTTAAGTTTCTGTCTATAACAAATTGTTGGTTGTACAGCTATTCCAGTGGTTTGGAAGCATTTACAAGCTGAAAAGCAGATAGTAGACTACTTCTCAATAAATGTGCTTGTGTTTAATATGTCCTTGTAACTTCAGAGCAGTCAAAGGATTCCTAAGAAGGTTTGTTTGTCTTTTTATTATCTTCTGTAAAGGATTGGGGCAATGAGAATAAAGTTTACTTCTCTCTCTTGTATTTTTCCTGAAGTGTGTTTTGTGAAAAGTTAGATGTGTTGCAAATATGAGATGTAGAACATAATTTCAGTCAATAAAAGAACACCTGAAACCCAATATATTTATAGAGAATTAGACAATAGGGAATGTATATTGCCATATAAGTTTTTTGAATGATGTGGCTTCACTGAATCTTGTTTCTCAGTCTTTCTTACACAAATACTGAAAATAATAGTACAGTTAACCAGAGTAACTAATTCTTCATTAATGAGAATGAAGTCACTTGCATTTGGAAACAAGTAATCGCTGATATACTTGACTGTCATCAAAAGTAGTTGATTTCTAACTGTCTGGAGTGAAGTGCAAGTGTGTACCTCACGATTGGTGGGGTTTTTTCCCTGTTTTGTGAAGAGATATTCATTGCAGTTCATGTTGTGGGAAAGGGCTAGCTAGTAGATTCACTTCCCTGTGCTTATGTTAGAAAAAAATGATGATGTTTATGATGCTGGAAAGTGATCAAGGCAAGAAGTATTTTGTCTCCTGTTATAAAACTAGTTGCATGCAATTTTTTGGAAACAAATATTTTGGATGCCTTTATAGGAAGGCTGGTCTAATGGCCCAATTGGTGGAGTTTGGGCCAGTCAAGAGGGAGCTGTAATTTTATTCCAGGAGGTGGACTCTGCCCTCATTGAAGTCAACAGGAACATGATCACAGAACTATATTCATAAACATAGATTTTCAAGCCATCTGAAATGTGAAGGGTAATTATATGGCATTATATATAAAGGCTTCTTTGTGTTATGTGCTTGTTCTGTGTTTCAGAGGGATAAATATATACAAGAATTGTAGGTGTGTCAAAGCAGCTGAACTGGTTCGGACAGGTAAAAGCATTTGAAGTGGTGTCTTTTGCACCATGAGTAGTTTTGAGTTTCTCTCAGTATTTCTGCATCAATATTATGAATCCTGTTTTTTTCTACTATTCCTATAAAAACATCATGCTGAAATTTGGCTCATCAGATGTATTACTCTTTCATTCTTTTTCTATTAAAAGAATATTATGCTATAAGTGATAGCTGTCTGATAGTGGAAATACTTCTGCTACTTGAAATTTTTTCCTTGTTCACAAAGCAGCTGGTGGTAGTTAAAGGAATTGAGATTAATAGGCTTCCTTTTTGCAGCATTGATGGAGAACTTTGCAGTCAGGGCCTAAAAGTTTAGAAATATTAACTTAAGCCCTGTAACACCACTGATAAAATGTAATAATCTCCACATTTTAAAACTGGGAAACTGGTATATGAAGCTTTGCTAGAGTCCTGTAATGACAAACCAGAAATAGATTCCAGTAGCTGTGATTTTTAGGCCATGAAGTATCAAATACAATAATTACTTCATCTGCTAATTTAGTTGTGGCTGTCAACCCGAATTTAGTATGATATTTATTAATAGGTGGGTACAAGCTCTTCCATGTGCTAATCTTTGTCCATTTGAGTATTTGTTTATCATGGTTGAACTTTATGCAATTTAAGGAGCTGTCATTCAGTAGATGTTTTTTAATCTGCAAGTAATATCCTTTGATACAGCAGTGTTGGAGGTAGAGAGGAAATGAGCAATTTTATTAATTTCAAACAAACTGAAAAGCTGGTAAATGATTGTTTTAAATATTTTTTGCTGTAGTCATGGGTTATCTTTTACATCCTGTTTTAATCCATTTTAAGTAATAGTTTCAACCTGCTTCCAGCAGCTTAAAATGTGTGTTTGTGAATTTAGGATTATAAATGTTTTGAATTATAAGTACTTTGCAAATGCTTTTGTGCTGCTTTATTTAAATTGTTGAATGTCAGTTCGATATGTCAAAATGAAAGAGGAGACAGTGGAAATTACATTCTAGCCTATCTGTGTGAGCCATGGTGTGCATCAAATCCATTTAATGTGAAATAGGCTTTCCAGTGGTGAAACATAGGTGTCTTTCTCTTTCTGCCTTTGTTGGCTAGTGAGTATTCAGGTCATTAAATATTCAGCTCAAGCTGTTGTGTTGTCAAATTGATCAAACCAAACCTGAGTTCAGGAATGGTCTCAGTTCTTTCTTCCTCAGCCTACCCTATGCATTATCCAACACTCTATGAAAGAAACTTATTTATGGAATTTTATCATGATCCCAACTATTCAATACACAATCATTGGTATTCCCAGTGCTGAGTTGCCCATTACTGGTGTCTGGATTGCTGATAGCTTCAGTGTCGGTTCCGGCAGGATTGCAAAACCTGTCATTATTACTTCTGTGTTAGGCATGTTTTCTCAACACAGAGCTCAACCCTTAGCACCAGAGGTCTGATTGATTAGTGCCACAGAATTTCTTGCTGCTAAGCCCCCAGTACATCAATGGGAACAAAACCTTCCTTAAATGAAATTTGTTTAGTTAATAAAGTTCACTTATTTAATCTGTTTGAATGAAAAGCATAATAAATAAGGGATCTTGACTTTCGAAGTAGGACTGGAGGGTATCTTAATCATGCCTACAGTGTTCTCTGCAAAGTGCTTGGAATTTCTATATGCTTGGAGAAGCTCTGTGTTGTCTAGGAGCTGTTTGTCTTCTGCTTATAGACTCAGTGCTGTCTTTCAGCCAGAACAACACCCTAGGTCCCAAAACAGATCAGTCTTACTCATGCCTGACTTGTTGTTGGTAGTGGTGTCAGAAGTTTGTTATCTTTCTTCCTAAGTTTTTTTTTCTTAAATAATTAATGAGGGCAACTTAGTTTTCTCAGTATCACAACTGGATACCCTCAAACCACATTTCATTACTTTTCCAGGTGCTGAAATATGGAAGATGCTTAACATTCCTTGTTTAAAAAAACATTAAGTCTTGGTACAAACAGAAATTTTTCACCAATTCAAAATATGTAAATTGATATCATTTATAGTGTCAATTAAATTAAAGGTGGGTATTTATTTTATTTGCTATATCCACTAACAAGGGTTTTGTCAAAGATGGCAAGTATCTACTAAACTTCTTTGCTAAAATAATATTGCACATCATTTGTGGTGAAGACTGTAAAGTCCTAAGTTTATTTAATTAAATGCAACTTTAAGTAGGAATTATTGCAAAGATATATATTCACAAACTGCCTAAGGGTCATAAAAAGATGAGCAGACACCAGGTAACTACAACATTGCTTAAGGTTGCTCTGGTTACTGCAACTAGGTTTGTGCCAGCACTTGTTTAAAGCTCAAGTTTTTCATGCCATTACCTAAGTTCCCTGCAGCCAAGAAAAAGGGTCTCCTCTTGGACTTGGCATTAACAACAATTTTACTATGTTAGATTAAAGAACAGTGTTTAAGTCACTGGGAATTTACATATTCTTCTAAGAATAAACCTTTTTGTAAGCTGAAGTAGATCACAGAATACATGAAAAATAGTTGAAATATTGGAATGTTGAAAAATATTTGAAGAGTCAGTGCATTATGTGATTTACTTACCATGTCATGACAGTAAGTCGTGGTCCTGTTCGTTGTCCTGGATAACACACTTTGCCTTTGAAAATACGATAGAAGAAGAGCAGCATCACTTCATATTTCGTATAATAGAAATTAACTTCTGTACTGAGAAGACTATGCAGAATATATCCTCTTATTTCTCAATCTGATATAGTGTCTCTGATCTTCAAAGGAAATACATGATTCTATGTTCTTGCCAATTAGTCCACCAGTCTTTTTTTGTATCATCAAATTAGCAGGTCACAAAGTATGGGGATTTAGAGAAAGGTCTCTTCATGTAAGCATAGTGAAACAAAGTGATTCTCAGAATTGAAGAAAGGATTATATTATTCATGTTAATGACTAGTACACCAAAATGTTTTATTTGAACTGAAACAAAGGGACACTTGTAGACTCTGTGAAATATTATGTAAGTTGTAGCACCATGGCCACAGTCTGCTAGTGAATGTTCTAGGTAGGTGAGTCTTCACCAAAATAAGTAGGTATGAAATTAAGTTTTCAGCAGCAGCATCTTAGTTTTCTTAAACAAGCAGTAAGAGAAGACCTGACCTCCTTTGTTCAAGGAGTACATTATAGACTGACGAGCCCTAGAAGTCTCTCTGCCCACTCTGCATTTCTCATTTCTTCCCCTAACAGATGTCCAGTTTTTCTGTTTTTACAAGTAATTACAATCAAGGAAGAGTAATCTAAGTTCTGATCTCTTTCCACATGATGAGTTTTTACAGACTTTGAACCTTTCCACTCGGTCTTGCCTCCTTTTTTGTTTTTCACCATTGTATAAATCAAGACAACATTTTGTCTTAAGCTCTTCTCTCAGAAGGTGGATGGATGACTTTTTCTGGGGAGCTATACAAACAGCAATCATTTCACCATCAGTCTTGAGCCTCTGCTTTCTAGGTTTATTGAACTTTAAGTGCAACATATCACGGTCTTGCTGCAAACACCCATCATAGTCATCTCAGCCGTCTGTCTGCCTGGACAGCAACATAGACTTCATTTTTGCTTCTCAAGAATGGCTTTGCTATCAGAAACCATTAGAAGGAACAGAGTACTGTTGACATCCTCTGAACACATTTCCAAGGGTTTTTCTACCATATTTCAGATAAACCACATTGTTCATTTAGTTCAGTTTTCTAAGGAAATGTGGCATCAGTAGTTATATTGTCTGTGTCTGTTCTTTTCTCCCCTTTTTTTCAAGTAACTGTACCTCATATATCAGTGTGTTCCACAGTGAAACTGGCTATGGCAAAGAATGCTCTTCAGTTAGTTCCTTTTCTTGTTCTAAAATAATTTGTTGTGAAAGCTATAAAAAATGAGTCAATTACAGTACAAAGCAAACAAACATTAGGAAAATAACTGGGATGTTTAACTTTGTCTCTGGACTTTCCTGATATCTTATATATCTGTCTTTGAGATAGTAAAGACTTACAAAAGGGACTGCTCCCCTTTTAACAGTAGAGCATCAAACATGTGGTTGCCACAAAACCGGTTATTACAGTGCAGCTAATAATTACAGTAATCTTGTGAAGATTAAAGTTTTAATGTAAGGCATCTTGGAAACCAATTTCATAGATACGAAAATAACTGCAGAGTATTTCTTAGTGTGGGAACACTCTGCCCTTGATTAATGCAGTGGGGTTTAAACTCCTCTCAGGATGAATGAAATGTTTTTGGGGAAGAAAATAGATACAAATCTGTAGGTTTTGACTGGTCCTAGTGGTAAAGGATATCTGTTCTATGTTTATTAAAAACAAACAAACAAACACTTATCATAAGCACGTCTGTTTGGACACAGAGGAGCCTTAAGACAAACTGGTGTCAAGCAAGTGCAGTTATTCTGAGTGAAAACCAAGACGGATGTGTTTAAGTAATCAGCTTGTGTTTTGGGCTGAGGGGGCTCAAGCAATTGAAGCATCTGTTTCCAGAAAGATTGCATATGCCATGGAAATAAAATGAAAAATATATTCTAAAAACCAACCTCCAAACCAAACAAAAAACCTTTTTGAAGTCCTTCTGTTAGTTTAGGGTACTGAGGAATTGAATGTGGAGGAAGACAAAAGGAAATGGTGTAATGTCTTCCGGGGGGAGAAGGAAAATAGTGAAAATTTCTTTTTATGTATGTATAAATATTGCCATGGATAGCATTGGGAGAGTGTTGAAGCCCAGCTGCAAAGCACTTTCAGAAATACACCTGCTGGAAAACTGTGAAGAGGCTAGAAGTTTTCATATTGATTGACATAGAGTATAGGGGCTAAAAAGCATGTGCTCACAGGGAGCCAGGACAGTGGCTGTTTCCAAAGAATATTTAACAATTTCTGTTCAATATTACTCAAAAAGAGTCCGGGGACCAATCAAGAGAAATGAAGGCTTGGTCTAGACAGAGCTTTCTGGAGATTGCTGTGGTGCCAAGTACAAGTAGAAGGAGTACCTTCTGTTGCAGACCAAGCAGTTTGCCATGCTGCATGGAGAGAGAAAAGTCTTGAGTTTCATAGTTAATGGGAAGTTTGTGTTCATGACGTGAGTAACTGTCTGGGCTGAAAGGTCAGAACTTGGCAAGACTGTGGTGTGAATCCCAAATGAAGCAGCAAAAAAGTGAGAGAGTGGAAGGATCTTCACTTCTGTTTCGTTTAAGCTAATTACTGCAGTGACCATCTGGTAACTAGAGAATAACTTCTTTTAAAAGAACCTGTATACATTCATATAGACAGGCACCTGTCTATGCTATGGATATGTCTAAAGAGTTTATTATTGCAATCATGACATTGTGCAAAGGAAGGTGAAGATCAATAAATTGTTGTCTTCTCTTGAAATACTATTGTTGAACACATGGAGAGGTCCTGCTCGTCTGGAAGCTGACTAATGTCCCGATTTTTGAAAAGGGCAGGAAGGATGACCCTGTTAGCCTTGCTTCTCTAACAGGGCTGTTAGCCTCACTTCTCTACCTGGTAAAATCATGGAAAAGATTATCCTGGGAGGCATTGAAAAATACCTGAATGATCATGCGGTCATTGGGCACACAGCATGGCTTCATGAGGGGAAAGTCCTGCTTGTTAAATCTGATTTCCTTTTATGACAAGGTAACCCACCAAGTTGATCAAGGGAAGCCAGTTGATGTAATCTTTCTGGATTTCAGTAAAGCTTTCAATATTGTCTTTCACAAGATCTTTCTGGACAAAATGTCCAGCATAAAATTGGACAAACAGTTCTAAGTTTTCACATTCCCTAATACTTTGCAAGATCTTAGATTAGAACTGGTTCTGAGGTCCCTGTGTGATGTCGTTTGATTGTATGTTATTTCAATTATGGCTCTAAAGGGAGGCTCTGACTTGTTGTAGATCTTAAAAGGAACATATTGCCACTAGTTAGCAGTTTTGCTTAATGTATTCAGTCTTAATTAGAGTTGACTTCTAGACTGCTTTATCTCATTCCTAAAACTTGAACTGTATTTTTGGTTAGAGCAGTGTTTCTCAATCAGTTTATTTGAAGCTAGAGGTGATGCCTAGCTTAAAATATTTTTCACTCATTCCATAATGTATTTTTCTATTTTCAAAGATGTAAAAATTGATGTATGGGGTAGTCATGGGGATTGGGGCAGAATGTGCATGTAGATGGTTTAATTCTGTGGCTGCTGTGAAGGTGCAGCATACAAAGTGTAAACAGTGAGCCAAAATTCCAACTGTTTTTATATTCTGAAAATAGCAAGAGAGAATAGGCTTTTACCATAGAAGTAAAAGATGAGATACTTTTTATTTCCAGATAAACATCATAAAGTTAAAAAAAAAAAAAAAAAAAGAATTTTGCACATGAGATATCAAGACAGTAGAGTTTTACGTAGGCTTGAAAAATCAAGTTGCTGACAGTGGAAAGATTAATTAGAAAAATTGACCTGAATTTGGCAATTTTAGAGAATTCCCAGAGTGCATGTGACTTGAATCTTCCTCTCCCTTGATCCTTAAAATGCTGTTGACTGCAGTTTTGTCACTGATAAGCACAACTGTTTTCCTTAGAAGTGGCTTCTTAGCAGGAAAGGATCAGTGGTTTCAGACTTTCAGTTTACTCATGCAGATAGGAGTTTAAATATTACTATTTAACATCATGTGTTTAATATGGTTTTTTTACAATGACATCTTAAGTTTCGGCTTCTCTGATTTTCAGCTGGCAGTTACTTTGGTTGTCTTATGCTATTTTGAAAAGATTTCCAATTCTGCACTTTTATTAAGGTCTATTTTGAATTGTAAATATTTTGTCTCTGAAGAAATGTCATGGTGGGTCCCACTGTAGGTGCATGTATACAACACATTATTTTGAAATCTCTGCCTGTAGGGGAACTGAAGTTCATAAAGAACTGGAGAATAGAGGAGTTACCATTGTCTCTCAGTTCTTATGAATTCTGAGAGTTCATAAGTGCAGAGTGGAACCTTGTGAATAATCATCCAGCAAATCCCATCAGTTGTGAAGTTTGAACATCAAATTTGCAATATTTCAGAAAACTTCTGATAAGAATGTAGTCTTTAATTTCTCAAATTAACTGTTGTAAAGAAAAAAGAATAAACACAAAAGTAAAACAAACCAATCAAATGATTTCTCCTATAGGACAGTTCAAACTGTTGTCATAATCCAAGTCTTGCTTGTGTATGATGAGATCATCCTCCTTGCCAAAGACCATACTGCTAATTTTTATGGTCAGAAAGCTGAATATCTGGCCAAAACTGGAGGATATTCTTCTCTGTTGATTAGAGCATGCTGGGAAGATGTGCTGAAGCTGTTGAGCATATGCAAAGGGTTTTGTGCTTTATGACAGCATTAAAAGTTGTATAATGTTTAGAAAAGATTATCCACTGAACCTTGGAACAGGTCATGTGGGAGAGAAAGTGTCAGGAAAGATTTTGAAAATTCAAGGGTGGTATCAGTATTAGTGGCTTTTGAACCCTAATCTGCTTGTTTGAAACACAACTCCAGATGCTGTAAAAGAGTTTACCTATACTAATCCAAATTCTTTGTCCTAAGTTGGTGGTGGATGCAGTGATGGAACAGATAGGGGAAAAGATCTGGTGATCTCTTCTGAGTCAGTAATCAGAGAAATGTCAGTGATGGAGTCAGTCTTTCATCTGGAAAGACATGATGTATTATTCTAGCAACCACCACTTTAATTCACTGAGACCACATCTGAGCTGGACACTCTGTGTTTCAGACACTGTCTTGGGCAAGGTAAACAACAACAGATGAGTCAGCCTTAACCTGAGCAGTATGCTGCAGTACAGGAGTTACTGTCTCACACTACAAGTTGCAAACACCTCTCTTGGCCCAGAATGTCACAGAATGTGACTTCTTTATTATACAGAGAATAGAGACTAGCCCTGTGAATTTTCCCTCGCATTATCTACCTAATTTACATACCACAACAGATGTGAACTCAGAAAGATCAGTGTCACAACCATTTTTGACTAATACAGGTTTTATCCCTCATTCCAGTGTCCTGCTTATCACCTCTATCAGGATCCACCTTCACACAAATGCAAGAGAAAAGCTGTGATTTTTTTCTTACTAGAAGAATTTTATTTCTATTACAGTAATAGCGATGTCTTCTTATGCTTTGCGACATCTGTATACATTTACACTTGTGTGCGCACCAAGCACGTTGTTTGTTGCAATGATGAATGATGGTAAATACAGCTCAAGGGGACAGGATGCTCTTACTTCCATACTCTTCATCCAAAGGAGAGAATGCCCCACACAGGCACACACTCTTTATTTAAGATCCTGTAGAGCTACATGTAATAATCAGACAAGGGGATAATTGAATTCTTCAGAAAAGAAATGCAAATATTATACCCTTGAAATGGGAGTGCATAATAACAGTTTGTGAATCAAGGGGATAAAAAAATTCTCTGGAAAAGAAATAGAAATATTATGTCCTTGATGTGGGGATGCATAATAACAGTTTATGAATCAAAGGTCCTGTGGAATTTAACAAGAAACATTCCTGTTATTCTCAGGAAGTAGCAACTGACAGGACAACTCATAGCAGTTAATACTTTTAATATTGACTCTTTCAAAACAAAATGTATCATATTTTTAAATCAGGTCGGCAGTGCTAAGCTGCAGTTGTGAAAGACCACTGAGCAAGTTTAACTTTGCTTGTTTTTACCTTACACTTTGATTATTCACTTTTTCATCTGTGAAATCTTGTTGGTCCTTCCTGGTTCACTGAAGATATCTCAGGATGTGGCTGTACTCTGGTGTTCTTGTTGTGACCCATGTAATCTATAGTATTTCTGATTCTGCAGAGGTATTCACTGAACCAGGAACATGTAGGAATATGTGGAGAGCAGGGGAAAAAGCTTTTATTAAAAAGTTGGATTGATTTAAAAAGTAAATGCTTATGCTGGCTTCCAACCACAGCATAGTTACAGAAATAGTTACGATTGATGTCTCACAGTGTTTTAACTTTTGCTCTGTTTTTGTGTGTGAGAGAGATTTATTAATTGTATCAATGAGCTATTTCATTATCTTTAAAACAATACTCTTGTTAGTGTCATGCTGTTGTTCTGAGACTGAGCTCTGTACCCAAGATCCTTACTTGCACAAATATGTTACAGTCTTCCCAAATATAACTGTTACCTCTGAGTCTTCTTTCAGTCCCGAGCCCTGTACACTAATCTGTTTGTTTTGTCAATCTGTATACATAAAATACAAATATGCTTGTATAGAAGAGCTGTACTTGGTGATTAGAAAGTTGGCTTGGCATGAACATTATTTTATTTAGAACTGTGTTAATGATCCTTTTGTCCTCTGGTTAAGTACTCAGGCATTTATTAGGAGATTTTGTTTTCCACTGGACATGAGATGACTGTTCTTTGACTTCTGCAATGACATTGCTATTTTTAAAGAGATGGGAAATCAGTAAAATGGGGGAAAAGAATGCAAATGCAACTTTCTAAATAAATTATAGTCCAGTCATCTGAAGAGATGGCTGGAGAGATTCAAGTCTTGGTGAAATCCTAATGAAGGATTTGAGTTCCAAGTTGAATGTGTCCCGAAATCTTTATCTGGGAAAGCAAGTTTAAAAACAAGGTTTATATTAAAAAATGTATCATATCTGCATGTTGAGGAAGCAGCTTCATAGCTTGGGGAGATTTATAGAGGAAGAAACTACATGAAGGTGACCTGTCATAAGTCATCTAAATGGAAAGTATTTTGTTTTTTCTCTTTATTTCTATTTGTTCATTTCTGAGAGCATTCAAAGTGTATTTTTACATTTGGAAATATTATAAATGCACTTTATGTTGTTTCAAGTAATTCAGACTACATATATACACACACAAAATGTTGTCTTGTCTTAGGGTCTTTGAACATGAGCATTCTTCAAAGGTGAGTGTTGATCTACTTTTTCAGTTCTTAGTACATTTCTTCTCAGTATTCAAAATGTAAAAAGTAGTTAACAATGCAGAGATAAGTGTGAAGTAAATGTCATTCAATGACTGTTGTCAGCAAGGAAATACCTTGTCACTTGATAAGGGAATACAGAGTGTGTCTGAACCCAGACAGTCCTGAAATTAATTATATCAATACATCAGAAGTCTTGAATCATTCTTTAATGAAAATTGTAAGTAGCAAGCATTTAAAACACTGGTGAAAAGTGTTGTCCATGCACTGAGAACACATACAGAACTGTAAATACATACAACCAAGCATTGCCCAGAATTGCTGTGTCTGCCACTAATATGCAAAGCCCAGATGAACAAAGTAAAGCTCTTTTCTTCTTAACTCTTTCTGCCTCATCCTGATTTAGGATGATGGTGTTATTAGTCCAGGCACTAATTTTAATACCACTTGTCCTTTGCTTGCTGTTTGCCCGTAACTTTCTAACATGGCTTTTTGAGGAGATCAGAGCAAGTTTACCATACATAGAATCTTTTCGTTGTGAAGTTGATCATTGTTTATGACTGTTTACCTTACATAGAATATTTGCGTTGTGAAGTTGATCATTGTTTATGACTAAGCTTTGAAGAGCCATTTGTATGGGATACATGCTTATAAGTAAACATAAACTTTTGGTCTTATGCTTTAAGCCAGACTCTCATGCAGTGGCTCAGGTTGTGCTGTCCTTCATTCTGCCAGTAGCACCACTGATGCCAGTGAAGTAACATACTGGAGTGTTGGTTGAAGAAATAACAGCTTGATTGTCAAGAACCATTTTGGTCATTCTGTTCGTTTAGAGCCAAAAAACAGTTTGTCAAGATGTGGCAACGTTAGCTTGGTTTGAGTGGATGCAACTGCTGTTCACTGTTTAAGAGCAGTTAAAAACTGTGCTTTGCAGTCACTGAACACTTTGTTCATCCCATTATCAGCTGGTGATGGCAGAGACAGATGCTCCTGGCAACTTCAAGGGGCTTTGCTTGAGGTTCTAGGAAAGATGTGGTGGTGTTGGAATCTCTTTCCTGCCTGCAGAACTTTATCAGAGTAACAGGGGGTGGTGTGTCTTTTCAGGTTACCTTCTTTTATGGTAATACTGTAGTGCTTTAGTGTAACTTAATGGCTTATGCAGTCTGCTTAGAAATTAGGTTAGAAGGAAACAAAACAAAAATTAAGCAGCACTCCTCTGTAGTGTTCGATAAACTGAGGTCCTAGGAAGGAAAAGTCCTTTTCCATGATTTCACAGAAAAATTGGGTGTGAGATTACCACCCAGCAATCTAGATTTCTACTATTTCTCCCTATTTTGTGGGGGAGTTTTATTTTTTATTCAGCTGCAGATATATTCTAAGCTTTCTAAGTGCTAGTTTTTAATCTTATTTTAATCTGAATGTGATTCCTGCTACTGGATTAGGTAGAGCAAATGTATTTATACTCAGTTTCATTGTATGATTTGAAATTTAAGATCATGAACATCTTACATAACAGTCTCTTTTAAATATATAAAATATTCCCTACTACAGTGTCATCAAAACATACCTAATAAATGCAGTTGTTCAGTGAGGACTTAGATTAAGTCAATATGATAGAATGATCCTTGCTTGCAAATGCATTTTGTATCTCTTGTATATAAAAATGAATGTGTAGAAACATTTTTGCTTGCTTGAAATCAGTTCAAAAATATTAATTCTGTACTGCACCCAGTATTAATTTTACACTGTGCTACACCTAGATTATTTATTTCAAATTTGAGTCCCAAAAATGCCAGAACATTTTTGACCTTTGAAGAAATCTGCCTTGTTTTCTGAGATTGTGTGTTTCTGACCTAAGCAAACAGTATTGTTGTGCTGAAAATGTCACTGCAACTTTTTCTGCTGTCACACTAAATTAATTTTTATCATCTTAATTTACATTAATCTTGAAAGTTGTGAATCTAGCATGTATTTTCGTGGGCAAATATGTTATTCTTTATTTTTAACCATTTGTAGTTTCTACCACTATTCTTTACCTAACTCTAACATATCAGAACAATATAACAACATCATATTGTGAAAGTAGTGGTAAGCTGCCATGAGGAATTCCGTAAAGGAAGTGGCATAGGCAAAACAGATTCATATGTAAAAGTTGAACACATAAAAAAACCCAAAAAATGACAATGAAAATAACCCATGGATGTTACACCATTTATGTAACATCCATTGTTTTCATGTTCACTTATCAATGCCCAGTAATGTACTTGGAGGTCTTGCTGATAATTTTGATGCTCAGTAGATACTTCTTTATTTTATTTTGTTTAATGAAGAAAACTCAGTATGTTGTCCTAGGAAGTTGCTTTTCAGATATTGCACTACAATTTTCATGCTACTTTTAAAGTAGGAGTGATATTGAGCTGGAACGTGTGCTTTGCCCAGACTGAGGCGAATGTTTTGCTGCGTTACCTTGGGAGAGGGGCTGTGTTTGGAATGCTTTAATGCTGTGTGCAGTGCACACAAGGTAACTGCCTTTGTTTTCATTAAAGGTCCTATTTAAAGAAGCAGCACTGCTTGATCAGACCTGGTGGGTTTCCTGGAAGACAGGAGAAAGAATTTCCTGGAATAATTATATATTCTCCCTAGAGTGAAGCAGTTCTCGGTCTCATTTGCCACTCCACATTCCTTAGCCTGCTTTCCCCGAGTGTGTTTTGTTCTTTTAAAACAACCAAGCACATTAACTATAGGAAAAAATGGGAGAACGTGTAACTGCTCGTATCAAAACTGACTAGTGAAACTTCCACGCCGTAAAGGGTACAAGTTGCTTGTGCTTTATTTGACAGTTGTTTTTCATGTTGTTGCACTCCTGTCATTTGGTGGGAAAAGGCCAAACTTTGCTAACCCTTGTGATGAAAGAAGCCTGTTAGTACTAATGAAGCAAATAGTGTTGTGTATTCTTCACTGATGCAATTCACATTTCAGCTCCAAAAAAAAATTGTTCACTTCTCTGATGAGTTGTTCATAAGTCTGTTACAGGTATGTATCACGCTGAATTACATAGGTTAAGTTTGACCCTAAGATAAATTACCTTTCTGAATGCATGTTATTCTCCTGCATTTCTCTTCTGGAGAACTTTCTTTCTCCAGAAAGGATCCCAAAATTTCATGCTCAACTTCAGTGAAGCTGACTGACTTGTAGGACTGAGAAGTCCCACAGTCAAGTAAAGGACTGTTAAAGGACCCACTTAGCATAAATTGGCTGCAGATGCTAAGATCAGTGTCTCCTTTATTCCACCATCCACCACGACCTCCATCACATCATGAATGTAAATCACATCAGGTTGTACATTGAGTTTATCCATTGCTTATTTTAAGCGATTCCTTTCCCTCCCTGTTTGTTGGAGTTTTCCATTCCTTCAATTAGAGTCCTACTATGAAAGTAATTATTAAGGAGTTGCGAGAGCTGTGAGGTCAGAAATCTCCAGGAAGAGGTAGAAGCAATCAGCTTGGACTGGGAACCAGACTGGGACTGGGAACTCCTGGATCAGATTTGTCCTGACTGTACTGCTGGGAGGCGCCTGCAGTATCAGCCATCTGCATGGCATCTCGTTTCTCAAAGGAACATCCAGCAGGTTGAACAGTTTGTGCTCTCTTTATTCCCCCACTTTTACCCCCAAATCAGTTGCTGTGTGTACTGAGAGTACAAACATAACAGCCCCAGCAGAAGCCCAGCTCCTTTGTCTCGTTTCCTACTGTCCTCCAGGCCAGAAGCTGCTTGTCCTTCCCAAAGCATGCCAATACTCTTCCTGTACATACCTTCGTAGAATCATAGAATCAAGCGGGTTGGAAGAGACCTCAAGGATCATAGAGTCCAACCCTGTCCTTTCTACTAAATTCTAAGTTTTTCTTCTCATTCTTCTTCTCGTTAATCACACTGAACTAGGTTCCTAATGCTACATCCTTGATTGGCCCATCACACGCTCTCCTCCCAGTCTCATGCCCCCTCCCTCTCAAGTCTTTCACTTCCATGGAGAGGCAGGTCCTGCCACTGCCCAGGATGAGACTGGAGTCGCTTACCACTTTATTCTTTACTGTTTGGTGCGGGGAATTGCACTTGTGTGCCAAATACAGAAATGCTTCCTCTCAAAAGTATACTCTAATCAGAGGCTTCAAGGCAATTCTTTGTTGATAACTAAGAAAAGGTAATGACTGATTTTCCAGAATCTGCATCTTTAAAGAAAAGGAACTGCAATGTACAACTTGGTTGGACTCCAGGCACAAGAGGAAATGGGTTATAGGAGTTGTGACTGTGTGGAGCAGATGTTTTAGTTGGACTGGCTATCAACCATCTGACTCATAATAAATTGTCAGTTCCAGTAAATTCCCAGTTTGCAATTACAGTAGGTAGGATACGAGAAAACAATGCTGTTTGGATGGTGTATTTAAAGTGGGTTTGATGATAATTTTCATAAACAACTCATACTAACTTTGTAAAAAGATTGAGTATCTTGCAAAGGGATCAGCTGTAAACATTGAAGCATGAATTTGAATGTAAATTGAGATTAATAGGAATGAAAACTAACAAATGGTTGTTTAGACAGTGCTGATACTTGGAAGTAGGATTCTTTGGAGTTTTGTGATACCCAGAGTCTTTTCATGAAGTATTTTGAGGAAAAGAAAATCTAAATGCCCTCAAACTTCCATTTTTATCTGTTCTGTGCTGCATTTGTATTTTCACATGGCCTCATGTTCCTGAGTTTCAAAAATACATACTCGACAAAGCTTTAATCTGCACTATCTAAGTAGACAAAGGGTAAATTAGAATCAAATACCATGAGCTTTCTGTTTATGAAAAGTTTTTATTCTTGTAAATTGTTGCTAGGTTTCTGCAATAGGGGAAACAAAAGCCTATGGGTTGAAAAATTCTAGATTTTTTTGTTGTTGTTGTTCCTTCTCACCACATTGCTTTGGAGGTTTAGTCAAGGATCAGTCCCCACTGTGCAAAGTATTCTGTAAACACAGGAAGCCCCTTGCAGTTCTTGAGAAAGAAATCTGTTTATTTTCAGTGTTGCATGGTGTATCCATTTTTTTCCTGTTTTATTTGGATGGGCATTTTCTGAAATGGGGAAAAGATTGGTTTTTTAAAAAGAAATAGATGGTAGCAAGATGGCACCATGAAAATCTGTGTTGGATCTTTTACGTTGCAGTGCTCTAGACATTGGGTTTTTGACTGCCAGAGACTGTTGTGGAAAAATTAATAGGTGTGCATTATCACATGCTGAACTAATGATGTCAGGTGTTTTTACATTCAGTTCTTAAACCTCAAAATTTCTGTGGCCCAAGATGTGTTCTCTGTTCAGTTAGAAGTTCATTTTAATAATACCTTCTCTAGAGTTTTGTGCAGAAAGAGTTCTGTGAGTATAAAATGGCACGTAATTATGACTTGGGATCTAACATTTATAGAAAATTGCCATTCTTCATTTTTACAAAATCAGTTTTTCTTAACTATAAAATTTATTTGTATAATAGAATCATCCAGCATTACGTGTTGTGAGTTAAATACAAATTATGAGAAGCAACATGGCTACTTAAATATTAAAAAATGAGATATGACTTTAGTTCAACAGCCTCTTTTTTTTTTTCCTAAAAGAGGATAAGATTGCCAAAGCAATTGGATGTCACTCTCTCTTTGGAAGCCAACTGAAAAACAAGAATAGAGGTGATTTTCACTTTGCTGCTCTATTTAAATCTGGCCTATTTGACATAAATACTCCTGCAGACATGGGAAAGGGGAAGGCTCTGCCCATGCAGAGTTTGGTAAGAAGTGTATGATTCGATTATTAAAGCAACCTTTGCCTTTGGATGCTTCGGTGTAACAGCAGGATCTCAGCCCTTGTTCTGGGCAAATGTCACTGCCTGGTAATAGAAGGTTTCATCTTCTCATCTAATCACTGACAGGTTTCTGGAGAAGACCAGGAGAGAGATCACTGAAGGAGTTAAGTTGTAATTGGCACAGACAACATCAGAAAGGTCTATTAGTTGAAAAGTTTTCCACAGTTTATCTGTAAGACATGTGGTTCTGGTTTAGTTTTATAAACGGCAGTTGTAACAGACATACTAGCGTTGAATGCAGCTCTACCAAGCAGATTCTTGCATAAATAAAAGTAGCAAAGTCTGAAAGGCATAAATGGTGTAGTGTCAGATAGAAGGGACTTTATCCACAGCCACCTGAGCAGTAAGGTTGAGAAGCTTCATAGAGCTACTGCACTGCGTCTTTTAAAACCTACAGGAATGCTGGGGGGCTGGGGTCTCTTTTAAGTTAAAATTTTAATTTCTCAGGGATGAAAATATGCATCCATTTGAAAAGTGGTAGTTTCAGAAGAATGCCAGTTTCTGCTTGGATTGGCATTGGACAATAGCTGTATAAACATAACACAGTGCTCTGCCGGCAACAGTAGTTGCAGTAGTGTTTGTTGTATTTTACTTTTGTAAATTAAAAAAATCTTGTCTCATTTTATTGCTCTTACTATACACTTCATTTTACTGCAGCTTAACATGCAAAGAAGCAGTGATGTGATTGTGTGGGGTTTTTCTTATGGCTTGAGTCTTCATATTAAAGAATCCACCAATGAGTGTAGGAAATAAAATGTAACATTACTGTTTATGTTAATGAATGCTGTTGTGGTGTTTACCTAGTCTGTTTTGGAGGTGAGTTTTTCTTTTTCCTTGTTTTGACTTTCTTTGATCAGTAAGCATGTGGTAGTATTCTAGAAACTGGTCTTACACATGGTATCGAGCTGTGTGTGCACATCTGCTTACACGCTAATCATAATGCCAGACCAAATAGGGGGTTTTTGTCCATGTAGCTTGTAAAATGCATGTAGGTTCTATTCTGTAAAAACAAATTATTTGAAAAGAATTATAATCAAAAGAATATGGTCTTGGAAGAACTGCATACACACGAGTGGATGTGTTATATCATAGAATCATAGAACAGTTTGGGTTGGAAGGGACCTTAAAGATCATCTAGTTCACAGCCCCAGCCATGGCCAGGGACACCTTCCACAGGACCAGGTTGCTCAAAACCCCAGCCTGGTCTTGAATACTTCCAGGGGTGGGGCATGCACAGCTTCTCTGGGCAACCTGTTCCAGTGTCTCACCACCGGCACAGTAAAGAATTTCTTCCTAATATCTAATCTAAACCTACTCCTTGTCAGTGTAAAGCCATTTCACCTTGCATATCGCTCTGCACCCTTGTGCAAAGTTCCTCTCCAGCTCTCTTGTAGCCCAGTTTAGGGACTGGAATGTGCTGTAAGGTATCCCTAGAGCCTTCTCTTCTCCAGGCTGAGCAGCCCCAACTCTCTCAGGCTGTCGTCGAAGGAGAGATGCTCCAGCCCTCTGATCGTCTTTGTGGCCTCCTTTCAATTCACTCCAGCAGGTCCATGTCCTTATTTTGTTGGGGACCCCAGAGCTGTACACAGTAGTTCAGGTGGGGTCTCACAAGAGCAGCATAGGAGGGCAGAATAACCTCCCTTGACCTGCTGTCCATGCTCCTTTAGGTGCAGCCCGGGATACTGTTGGCTTTCTGGGCTGCAAGTGCACATCATTGGGTCATGTTGAGCTTCTCATCAGCCTAACCATTACATGTACTTGTCATGTTTTGAAGAATGCCCATTAAAATGAAGTCTTTTTAATCATTGTCATTACTGCATAATCTGTCTTAATAGGTCTTTTCTTTTGATTGACAATTAGCAAATTAATGGGGAAAAAGCCAGTTAATGCCATACTCATTTTCAGGATTGAAAGCTGTTCCTTATTTAATTTTTTTTCCTTAATGATGGAAATGTATGAAATACTGGGGATAAGGTCAGGGTGGATTGTGCCCTTGGGTATATTTTGGTTTTGTTTGACTTGCTGATAAAGGTTTTGTAATCTGTTCTGGTTCTTCTAAGTGTAGATGATAGTAACACTTAGAAACATAACACTTCAGGGAACGTTTTGGGTCACGAGATCCTGTCCCATGCTGTTACAGGCAACTATGTCACATAATCCCATCCATAAACTAATCATACCCCAACAGGACAGCAGCTATTGTTTGTCCTCACCACTCATATGGAGTGCTGTCCTGCAACTTCAGGTTAAAACCATGTCTGATTTCCAGCTACAGTGTGCTCATGACCATCTTACAGGCAGTTCTAAGAGCACAGTTTTCTTTCAGCTGTCAGAAGTGAGCTGCACACCAAGGCAGAATTTAAGAAAACACTGTCAGCTCTGTCTCATTTTTCATCTGAGACAATTAGGCTTTTTTAAGACCCATTCTTCCCTGCAGCTTATCACTAAGTTTCTTGGCATGTTGTGTTCTGCACGTAATAGCTGGTATGCAGCTAGTCTCTCTGGACGTTAACAGTTTCAGTCCTGCCAAGGCTTCAAATGGCACGAGATTGCCTTCCTGAAACTACTCAGCAGTCACTTTATTTTTTTTTCTCCCCAGATAGGGCAGGGTCTGCTAACAATATTTAAGTGGTTTGCATGTTCCTTCCTCACAGCTGCCTGTAGGACAGAGCATGCCAGGGCACTCTGCACCATGTTGATCCTGCTTTGAGTACATATCTGCTGGGTTATCTATTTCCTCTCATATTTTTCCAAAACGGATAAAAACAAATGCATCTTGGCAAGTTGCTATGTACATATGCACAAACATGTTAAAGGGCTTATTTGTGAGCAGCAAGTGGCACTATATTATTTGCTGTCAACGAAAGTGGCTGCATTGCTAAATCATTACTTTCTAACTAAAGGTCAAGAGCTTAAATGTAGTTATGCATAGCAGAAATACACTTGTTCGTATTGTATGTGATTTAGGAATTGGAGGGATGTCAGGTCCTAACCAGAAACAATTTGTTCAGATGATCCCAAAACTGTAACTGATTGTTCTGATACGAAGAAAGCCTCAGCTGTGAATGCATGAAGATTGACTTGTATTTAGCACAGGTTTTTTGTTTTTTTTTTACAGTACTTTTGTAGAGTATGCGGTCTGTGCAGAAAGCAATGCATGGGTTTCATTTGCAGGAAACTTGGGGACAATGACTTCTAGATATAAATTTCTGATTACAAAAATGTTTTTTATCCACAAGAGAAGTAGGAGTTGCATGTAGCGGAAGATTTGGACCATATACTACTTTGAAAAATAACAGATAAAAAAAGTCTGTGGTCATAACTCAGTGATATTTTAATGTTTTAAAAAATTCTTTGGCATTTGCATCTGATGTTAGTGTTAAACCAAGAATTCTGAAAAAGAAATCTCCATCTTTACTGAATTTTGTATTTCACCTAATTGAAGAAGAGCTTCACTACTTATATACTTGGTAACATAGTAATTTTATTTTATGCTTGAAAGGAAATTAAGCAGAGCAGAATGTCTTTTAAGTGTTAATACAGTAAGAAATAATAAAAATTTAGCTTGTTTTACAGTGGTTGCACTTTAGATTTCTTATGTAAACGTCTCCTAAATAAATTGGTGTTTGACTTACTAGTTGTTATCTGTGAGCTTTTAACTACTCAGTTTGTTATTTGCCATTTTATATTTACTTTTTTTATGTACAGGATGTGAATGAAGATCCTGGAGAAGATGTTGCACTTCTCTCCGTTAGTTTTGAGGATGCAGAAGCTACTCAGGTTTTTCCTAAGCTGTACCTCTCCCCACGTATTGAACAGTGAGTGAGACAGGTTTTTTTGCTGGAATGCTTACTCTACTTCATCTCTGAACTTTTCAGGTTTTTCCTGATACATGTGAGAAATGTTGACTGGCTGATAATATGCTAATGCTTTAAATTTCATGCTGTTATAGTGATTAGTGTGTGTGTGTGGAGTGGAAAAATGACAGATCTTCTTTCAGCTACTTCTATATCTGTGTGATAATCTTGTAGCAACATAATCTTTGCAAACTATGCTGTGTTTTCCTGTAGCAATGTATTTTGAATGCCTCCTATGCTATATTGATAGCTTTTTTGTGAGGGAATCTTTTTTCTTTTCTTTTGGGACAATAAGTTCTCCATATAAACATTATACACTTGAATAAAGCATTGTTGTAGAAGCTAGAGGTCTTTGTTAACTGTGCTCTAGGAATTTACAGCTTTAGTAAGTTACTTTTTTTCAGGAGAATATCCCAGTATTTCATTTTAAGAGCATTGCACCTTACTGATCTGTTTACCAGTTGGCAAACAGATTTGCTGAGAAACAAATTTCTACTCCTAAAATGGAAGGGTGAGGATTAGAAATCAATCTGTTTTCATTAAATTCCTCTCTTCCTTTTCTTGAATCTAGAATGCTTCTCCTTCCCTGCAGTATCTCAGTCTTATAACGTCTGCTTCAAAAAAGTAACTACGTTAGACTGTTCAGGTGTACCACAATCAAAGTGGTCTAGCATTGTTTTGGTGATGTGTTGTTTATCTGGTTAATACTGCAGTCCCTTTCCACTGAACTGATGATGACTCTTCTGTGTAGAGAAGAAACTATGGAAAATACTGACTACAGTGTTATAAAACCACAGTTGGGGATGAAGTTTGTGTGAGTGAAGAAACATGCTATCTTGACATTTTGCTCAACAGAGCATTGATCTAGATAAATTCTTGGATGCAATTTAAAAAACAAAACCCAAGATTTCGTTTAGATAGAGGCATAAGACTTCCCAGATACTTTATTTAAGAAAATGTAGGTTACACATGCATGTGTAAGCACACAATATATATAGTAGCTTTTACATTTTCACATTTTTTTATCAATTCACTACTTTTTCTCAGCATTAGTTGGGGGGTAATTGTAGTCAAACATGTAATTACCCTTCCATGTTCCACAGGATTCTTCTTCTCAGCTCTGTTAAAAGCAAAAGGATACCTTTATTGTCCATTGTATTTTCAGCTGTATTCACCTGTTGATGGTTAAGTATATTTCATGCCACCTAGGTATGTCTGTCTAAATGACCAATGAGCCAATGAGTACATTATTATTTTCCTACTTTCAACAGTGTCTTTAGAAAGATTTTGACCTCTTTATACCAAACAGAATAACAATACAAAGGAACTCTTTGCCTTCCTAAAGTACTGCATTTTCTCTCAGGTCTCTGAAGAATGTCTGATTTCAGATGTGTGATATAGAGTGATACAGCTGAAAGATGTTTGAGTGATGTTGTTACATATCTGACATGTCTGATGCATTTATGGCTTCGTCACTTACAGCTTATGCAGCCATGTTAAAATCATGCCAGTACACCCTGGAGTTCCTTGCCACACTTTGTCACATTATCTGTGTATCAAAGTTGAGATACTTCACTCATCTAACTCAGTCTGTCCCCATGCATTTGTAAGGTTTTCATCACAGTATCTCTGTACTGGTGACCATAATACCAGAGTTCCTTGTGAAGTGCTACACCACCCTTTATTCTACTGGATACTTTTTATGTGCCATGGAAAAATGTATGGGTATGTTTCCAATGTTTGTTCAGTTTGGCTTTAATGACACAGATACAGTTGTCTCTTGTTCTTTCCCAAAACCATTCTCTGCTCTGTTTAGCAGGAGCTGACAGTCCAGATATTTAACTTTCCACTGTTTGGGAACTGAAGCAACAGTGTGTTCTTCTTTATACTTTTTGCCAAAAGAGCAGAAATCCTCAAGAAACCCTGAGGATTAGTTTAATGACTTGAGGCCGTGGCATGTTCCATTTGAATTGTGTTCTGCTTATAAAAGTTCTTTCCTGCTGCTATCAGTAATTGCATCTACAAAAGCCATGTAAGCAAATTACCACTGTATTTTGAGGTGGACTAAGTAGTAGTTGATAGTTCCCAACATAACATTCCCAACTACTCAACAAAACAGGAAAAATACCAAATTCCCACAATTATTTTGCTAATACTAAAATTTGTTCACCTTAGGAAGAACAAGCAAACAGGAATAGCATTTCCTGACATATGAAATAACATTTCAGCTTTGTAGAGAAATAAGAGTGAAGAGCCTGTTTGTGTAACGTGAGTTGTCTCCTGCTTTCCCAAGAGGTTGCATTGCTTTTGTGCTCTGCCGTGTAAACATGCATTCCCACATTGCATTTCCTCAAAATGATACATACCCACAGATCTTGTCAGCAAATTTGAGTCCTAGCAATGTGACTATAGGGGGGTTTTTTTGCTCCAAAGGGGTTTTGTAAAGCACATTTGCTCTATTTTTACATGAATAGTAAACATAATACTAGTAAGACTTTGACTGCACTTTGTCATAGACTCTGGAAGATACTTCCAAAATGAGGGAAATGTCCATCTTTTATGGTTTGGGGCAAAGATCTTAGTACACGGATTGGCTTGAAGAAGTTCACATATTGAAGCAGGGGGTAGAAATGCAGTACAGAAATATTGTGGCATGTTCAAGTCAATATTGGTGTTTTATGGAGTTGCGCTGTGTGATGTCTGGCTGCAAGAGTGTCAAGTCCAATTCTTACAGTAAAACAACCCACCCCACACTTAGGGATGGGAAGCATTTGTGTTAATTTATAAGAATCTCAGCAATATTCATTAACTATACCTGGTTTAATTCTTTCAGTAAAAATTTCTACTTTTAAAACATTCATTTCAATACTAATTGTTCAAAACACATTAACAGCAACTTTTAGTTAATGTTTCCTTTATTTGAAATTAGTTGTTTAAAAAAGATTTCATTCTATAGTTTTAAGAATTCTTATTCTGTGTTAAACTACATCAATAAGCAGGTAGATGCCAAGAGCAGTTGCTTTCAATTATTTAAAAAATTAGATCAAGTCAAAATGAAACATGGGATATTTATGATACGTATTTACTTTAAAAAAAACTTCCATCTTAACTGCAGTATCATAGAAAACCTTTTCTGCACACTTCTGAAGGAAGTGGTAAGCTGAGAAACCCCACAGACTGACCACACAACTTGAGAGGATGGTGCTTGTCAGCATCCACGAGTATGTGTCCCCAGCTCATCCTTCACCTCCTCCAACCTCAGGGCGTGGGACTCATTGCAGGATGCTCTGCATCATCTGCTGATAGCTGCAGTGCTTTGTGTAGAGGGTCATACAGCTCAGCTAGGTAGGCACAGATGTATTCTGAAGCTGCTTCTGCACTCCTTGACACGAAGAGTTGCTGCTGGGATATTTACCCTTTATGTCTCACTCGTGTTTCCATGTGTTGTTAGTAATGTCTCCAAACCTGTTGGTAGAAAGCCTGTTCAAAATTGCCTTTCTAGTGAAAGCATATTAGATCTAGATATGGGAAGGAAATTTGTAACAAAGCTGTCCATCATATCTTTGCTTTCCATTTATTAAATGTCATTGGACTCTGAATCCAAAGAGTCAGTGCAAGACTGGACAGCTAATTTCTATATTAATGCTTAAAATGTGTGTCAGCAGACTGCACGAGTGTGGATCAAAGGTTTTGGGGTTTTTTCTGAAAGAAAAAAATTAGTTTGTGTAATTTATTTTTTTCCTTCGTGAATTGTCCATGGTAAAGAAAATAAAAATGGGTTCATCTTGGTTCACGTATTAAGAAAAACTGTATAAGG
>NW_008681987.1:95502-115478 GCF_000695815.1 Acanthisitta chloris
CCTGTGTTCACAGAAATAATCCTGCAATAAACACTGTTGTCCTGGAGGGCTTTTCTCTGATAAATAGGCAGACGTGAATATGCTAAGAAAACCAGCTGTCAGTAGAACTTGTTTTGCTTAAATGGATCAGGCTCCATGCTTTGGGGACTGAAATGGTCGTTTTTTACTGGTCTGGGAGCTGTGCCAGAGGGTTCTTCGTGACTGAGGGTGGTATGCAGAGTTCGGTGACTGCGTTTAACCTTCTCATACGGGCAGGGGAGAATAACAAGGACCTGGTCTGAACTCTTAGGCTTTGGATGTTTCTGTATGTTTCTCACTGATGGAAAAAAATACAAGAGAAAATTAAACACGTGTGTTTGCTTTAAACTGTTTCCTGTCTTTTACCTGTGCTTTCTGCTGGGTGTTGCAGGAGGAAGACCATACAATATTACCCATTTACTGCCAAGTTCCACCTCTTGCTGTGTTTGAGGTACAGGAGTGCTGTGAAGGGCTTCACCTTTGAAGCTTGCATGCCATGCTGCCACCAGTTGAAGCCTGCTGTTTCATAATGACTGGATACATGGTCACTAAATGAGTGCTCAGGCTTAGGCCCTTTTGTATGTCTGTCTTTGGAGAAGTCAGAAGTAAGAAGGTCTTCTATTTGGCTTATTAAAATGTGCTTATGCATTTGAGTTGATGATTTCAGTAGAATTGTCAGTAGGCAGACAAGACAGTCCATGGCTTTTTCAAATCCCAGAGCACCTTTGCAGACATGGAATGCAAGAGGAATGACTGTGTCCTAAAAATCATCTGTTTTGCTGCGGCCAACTTTTGATGGCCTGTTGACATCTCTAGAAGAGATCAGAGCAGACTGGGACTGGCAGTCAAAACAGATTGATTTGTACTTCTATTCCAGGTGTTCAACTGTACTGACTGTTCCTTTTTTTTTTTTTTCTGAGACTGTTATAGAACAATTACTGAAAATAGTTGTAGAAGGGCTAAGATTATATGTCCATCATCTAAATGGTGCATTAATGCTGGATATGTTAATGCTGTCCTTAATTGATTCAGTTAGTGATATTTTTAAGGTGGTTTTCTTTCAGTTAAGAGACCAAGCAATTACACCTGTTTGTCAGGGTGTCAAATACTTGAGGCAGTTCAGTGGGACTGATTTTTGTTGCTAGGTAATTCAGGTACGAGTTTCTCTCTGTAGCAGGTAACGGGCAGTTTTTGATCTGATATACATTTTGTGGCAATCCAGAGCTCAGTGTTGCCTCAAGCCTCAGAGCAAAACTTAGCTCTGAATGTTGGGAAGGGTTTGTGTTTTCCTGTGGTTTTTGTCAGGTTTCTCCGAGTGTCAGTCTGTATGCATAAGGTTCTGTAACATGATGGTGGAGGGCGTATTTTTACATGGTACATGAAGTATTTAAAGGTTTTTCTTGTATCATTGAAAAACATATATATAAAAAGTAGGAAGAAATCACAAAAGAAAATGGAAATGTGATTCAAAACAGCCCTTTTCAACCCTCCCTTGTCTACATACTTCTGGCTAGGGTGGAATGGTCTACAGAAATTTCAGTGGGTTTAAACATGTTTGTTTCCTTTAGATCCTTTAAGATGTTGCATTTTTTGACTTGTGCACATACAGTTTATTTCAGGCTACCCTGATTAAGCATACAGTTCTGTATCATGTTATTTGTCATATGCTATGAGTGTGCCACCATTCATCCCGGTTTCAACACAGGCATTTCTAAGTACTCTTGTAAAGCTGTGCCCTTCTGAAATTTCCTCCTCAGCAATTTTACTGTGGTATCACTGCTGCTAGGCATGTTTATACTCCTACAGAGAGTGATAATGAGGGAGAAAGGGAACAAAGTAGTTTTTCTTTGGGAGGTCAGACACTGTTATTCATGAAGGTGTTCTTGGTTGTTTAGTGTTGCCCATATGTTTAGACTTGTATCTTTGTACAGTGAGATTGTCAAAAGCATTTTTAATTAGTCAAAACTAATTCTGGCAACAATATTAAAAATTGCTGTCAGCTTTGTTACTAGTTAGGCTGTACTTAGAGCTTTTGCAATCTTCCTCTGTATTTGCAATAGGGATTATTTTTTTTTTACATTACTTTCTTAGATTGTATTTACTTTGCTACCGAAATTAGTTTTGGTTTTGTAAAAGAAGTCTTACTTTTCTTTTGATGGATCAAGTGTTTTTGCTGTTTCTACTGCCTATGTTGTTCTTACAGTTTAGAGGGTTGGAGGATATTTTTATTGCCATTCTAACATTCCTGGTGCAGTACTGAAGTGCCTTTCTCAGATACTTCCCCAAGACATTAGAGCACGCACAGCAGATCTCGTCTTCCTTTCCTGAAATGTTTTAGTAGAAGAAAGGAGGCCTGCTGAATACTGAACTGGGTCAGTCACAGGTGGCAGGATTTTTTTCGCACCTAAGAATTAATAGGAATCTTTTGGGGTTTTTATGTTGGACCTTTTGTTCTAAGGAACTATGTGGCCCAACAGTAGGGCCAGATTGCACTCCTTGAAATGTTCTCCATAAAATTAGTTAGGCTAACCAGAGAAATTTGGAATAGGTGTCATCTTATTTGTTCTTTGGCTTGTGGTATGGCAAAAGGTAATATGGTACATGATATAATATAGAGCAAGCAAGAGGGTCTGGTATCTGGGGTTAAATGTTAACCTTAAAAATTGCTAACTAGTGTTTCTTGAAAATGCAATGAAAAAAACGGGTCCTACCTGAATTGTAATAATGTAGGGGAACTTGGCGTTTCTCTAGGGCCAAGTTATTTGTCATTTCATAGATAATGTACTGTTGTTAAATACTGCTTTAAAAAAAACACAACAGTTAGATACAGACTTGCAGGAAGTATTGAAGCAGAAATTTCTCTCTTGTTAAACAGGCTTAATTCCACAGACTGTCTCTATGGAATTAAATAGTTCTTGCAGAAGAAAAGTGCTACAAAGTTACTGACAGCATCAAATTTGAAAATTACCTGGCAAGTTTGAGATTTAATTTACCTTAAATGTAATCATAGAATCATTGAGGTTGGAAATTACCTTTTAGATCATTGAGTCCAACTGTAAACTTAGCACAGCCAAATCCAGCACACTGTTTTGTTTTAAAAACAGATAACAAAAAGTCAGCTGCTGTTCAATGCATGTTTTCAGATGGCTGCATTCAATAGGTACAAATCTCTGACCACTCAAAAATGAAGAGTTGAGGATATTCAGATAAAACCTCTGAAAATGTGAAACACAATTAAGTTGCATGTCAGAGGCCTCAGTTTTGATTGCCTCTGCTGCCTTCTCCCACTGCCTTCCCTCCCCCAACTGGGAAGGATTGGCAGTACCCTCTAGGAACCACATTCCTGAAAAATGCAGTGACACAGAGAGCATGATTTGAGGAATATGGCAGAGGAATAGCCCTGCAGGGAATCTGATGGGTAGGAGGGAGAATATAAGTGGAGGGATCTTGGCCCCGTTGTTTCTGGGTAAAGGGTTGTAGTGTATTCTTTGGGGTCACCAGAATGGCTGTTTCCCCTGCAGGCCTGCTGTTTTCCCTTAAGCTTTCTGACCCCATGGTAATACTAGGTACCACCTCCCAGTTTCCTTTGCTTTCTGCCTCCATCTTTCCTGCCAATAGTCAGTGGCATCTTAAACTTAATGCCTTCTTGAAAGGAACTTTAATACCTACTGAATTACCTGTTGTAGGAAGATACCGTTTTCCAGAAATAAGTCATGGCTGATTTTTGCAATGTGGATTGCTGAGGGTTTCCTTTCAAGAATGTGATTCATTATATTGGTGATTTCATTTGAGGTGTATGAGGTAGTCACAGTCCATCCTGCTACTTGACTACATGAGCTGCTCAGCTCATGTGAATGTTAGCTGAAACCTCAGCTCCTTTCAGCACTTGCACACTGGACTTACCTGGAGAAAATGTATAAAATACATTCTCAAATGTGAGACTTTTTGTTGAATAATCTTTTCCTAGATAACAGACTCCCCTTCAAGAATATTGAGAACTTCTTTCCTAGGAGCTTTTCCCTTAACAAATCACAAGGATCTGTTGAATTGTAAACCCACTACAGACATCCTGGAACTGTACTAAACTTCAGCTTTCTTTAAGTGAAAGTGCAGATTGTAGGCAACTTAGACATTCTTTAAATGGAATGGATTTGCTTTATTTTGTAGATTTGCTTTTAGAAAAACATGTAAGTTCATCTGTGTGGAGAGCAGAAACAGCCAAAAACATTGTCATACAGAGCAGGGCATCTTGTGAGTCCTTTATATTTTGCATCCTTCATTTCTCTGCAGCCAGCACTACTTCAAGACTAGCAGGACCTGATTATATGTGACCCGAAAGAAGCACACAGAGGTAGTTAGATTTGGCCTGTGGCCCCCCCTTACATCCAAGGAGGTGCATATTCATTTTATGTTTAAAGAAGGTGGGTTTTTTTAAAATCAAGAAATATTCTTGTACCTGTAGTCCTTTCATGTACTTCAAATGAGTGTTACTGCTCCCTGCTCTCTCTTGTTGCAAATCAGTGGATTCTGCTGTCTTTGAGTTGTCACAGGCCAGAGCTAAACTGTGGGACCCACCTCTGAAGTTTGTACCTAAGTCATATTCAAAACTGGTGTCATGAGATGATCTGGATGTTGAACCTACCACTTCCCACCCTGATTTTTGTTGGAAGAAACCCTGAGCACTCAGAGAGGAACTTCTTTGCTTCAACAGGTCTTTAATCTGGATGATTCAGAGCCAGGCCTCTGGTGTGTGCTGAGGCACACCTGCCTTGCATTGTTTCAGTTTTTTGGGTGTTTAGCAGTGGGTTTTTTGTTCAGTCATTGATATATCTAGCTAAGAAAATTTGGTAATGCTTATTTAAGGCATTTATCAAATATGACATGGGGCAGCAGTGTTTTGAAGTCTTTCCATTTCAGTGGGTTTATAAACCATTCTTGTCTTTCACGATTTCTACAAATCATGTAGCCATTGTGTTAATGGATTCTTTTTATGTATAGTTTGGAAAACTTACTTGTGTGTCAACAAAGAATATTACAGAATTGAAATCAGAGATCTCATGTGTGATATTTAATATGTGCATGCAGTGTGTGTCAAACGTCCCATGGAGGAAGACAAGTTAAATTTGGCAAGAACTGGAAGTTCAGAAGATGAAAATGTAGATTCTTTTCAATTGAATTTTAAAACTAATTTCTTTGAGCTGGTTTCTGGTCATGGGCCAGTGAAAATACATGAGGAGGAAACTTCAGCTATTGAACCATTTCAGTGGACAGAACTCTGTTAGTACTGAAGTTGCAGACACCACAGTGCAGTGGAAAAACCTGTACAAATAGAGCGAAACAATTCTGCTTGCAGATATTTGCTGTTGAAGCCAATGAAAGGGCTGTGCTCTTCTGTGTGGTTTAGTGATGTCAAGCACTACTTGCTGGAGGCAGCTGTGCTACTGCAATGCTTTGCTGACCTTAAATAGCCTATATGCTGGGTAATGCAAGTGTTCAAATATAAATACAGGGCACATAAGGACAGGAGGAGGCCAGAAAAGCCATCTAGGCCTCTTCCCTCCCCTGAATTAGTCAGTGTCTTCCTCAGTATTCTTCTCTTCTGGTATTTGTCCAAGATATTTACAAAACCGTTTAGACTAATTGTTCCCTTGTGTTGCCTCAGTACTGTTTATTCCATATGTTAAGTACTGCGTGCAAAGCAGTTCTGCTCTTCAGTGTGGCTGCTGCTTGCTTTCCTTTCCTTTTCCTTTCTTCGAGGTTGCCTTTGATATTAACCCAAACAGCTGTGCAACCCCTGTCTGTCCTGAGAGGTTGTGTGTACCTCAGCAGCAGCAGCAGCCCACTGCTCTTCCCTAGCCCTCCTCTCTAGGGAGGGCAGGACTGTCTGGGACATTCTGTGGAGGTAGTTCCTTCAGGTCATGTTTTTGGTCGACTTCCCAGATTTTATTTTTTTTAACTTTTGCTTTGTAATGGGAACATGGTTAGATGGCATGTATGTGTAATTACATAGTGATCCTCTTAATTTTTTCCAAAGACTGTGTTTCTTTTGTAGCTGTAATGAAGGCTGTGCAATTCGCTTCCTACCTCCTCAAATCCTGTTGTTTTCAGTTGGTACTGTTGTTTTTGTTCATTTACCTACCACCTAAGTTTCTCCTACTACCTTCCATTGGGTTTTTTTAAGTTCCATCTCTATTTTCTGGTTTCTGTTTTGGCTGTTTGTTTTTAGCTCTGCACACATCTCTGAAAATGTGTTTCATTTTCAAGAAGTGAGGCTCTGGTTTTTCGCACGTCAGGTAGCAGTTTTTCCTGCAGTTGACATAGAAACTGGGAGAAGAATTGAATGATGAACATACATCCTGACAAAGCAAGCCTTGTTGAAAGTCTGGGCAACATTTGATCAATGAAAATCTATTAGCCCCTTTAATTGTCCAAGTGCAGGTCCAGAACAGTCATTTAGTGTTGTCTATGATTTTGGTGCCTTTGTTGTGTTTAATTTAAAATATTTCAACATTAATATTTTTTAAAATGCTTAAAAATGTTTATTTCACATTTCTCTAAACATTATTTCTCTTTACAGTTAATTGCTTCCATTTATTAAAGGAGTGAAACCTTCAGGATTTTTATACAGCTGTGAAAGCAAAAAAATTCAATTCCATTGTATTTGTCATAACCTGGATTACATGTAATTGACAAATGTTTCTTCTCCTTCATGATAGTACTCTATTTAGAGTACATGTCTCAGCAGTAACAAAGATCATATTTTTCACTACTGTGAATTTCTTTACTTTGTTTTGCTAGTATGACGTTAAAATTTTGGAGGTCGCATCACTTCTTAAAATATATCAAGTTTCTTTACCTAGGATAGCTGCAGTGGTTTTGTACAAAATTCTTTTATAGCAAGTAAGTGGTAGATTTTACATCAAGGTCATAGAAATATTTGCTGGAAAGCAACTTTAAATCATAGAATCAACCAGGCTGGAATTACTTTGTTTTGCTAGTATGACGTTAAAATTTTGGAGGTCGCATCACTTCTTAAAATATATCAAGTTTCTTTACCTAGGATAGCTGCAGTGGTTTTGTACAAAATTCTTTTATAGCAAGTAAGTGGTAGATTTTACATCAAGGTCATAGAAATATTTGCTGGAAAGCAACTTTAAATCATAGAATCAACCAGGCTGGAAGAGACCTCAAAGATCATTGAATTGAGAGAAGAGACCAAACCCCACCTGACTACAACCTCCTTTCAGGGAGTTGTAGAGGGTGATAAGGTCTCCCCTGAGGCTCCTCTTCTCCAGTCTAAACCATCCCAGCTCCCTCAACCTCTCCTTATAGCACTTGTGCTCAAGTCCCTTCACCAGCCTCGTTGCTCTTCTCTGGACCTGCTCCAGCACTTCAATATCCCTCCTGACCTGAGGGGCCCAAAACTGCACACAGTATTCATCTAGCCCAGCATCCTGCTTGGCACGAGACTCCCACCGGCACTAGCTCAGGTTTTGTGTAGTGGGGTCTTTGTGTGGCCATGTCTTGAATTCTTCTTACAGTGGAGATCCTACAGGCTCCCTGATGAACCAGTCTGCTCCTCTGCTACCCTCCTTAAGGGAAGACCTCTTCTGAAAGTCCAGTCTGAGCATCCCAAGACCTCAGTTGTCCCAGTCGTTGAGATGATAAAGGTCCCTTCCAATTGAAGCTGAGCGGTTGATTGTAGCAGTATTGTACGTCGTTAACAGTGCCATGTGTCATGATGGTATGGAACCAGGGTGCTCTTCACCCTTGTGCCACCCTTCTTCCGTTTCGACTTTGAACCAGTAACAGTAGCTATGGTAACACCACTTGCTTCCCCCATAAATTAGGCTTTTTTTATATAGTTTCATCATGCTTCTCCAGCAGCATGGAAGGGTGAGATCTCAAGGATATATTGCTATCTAGGATTTGTTCTGGCTGGAGGTCATGATAAACTAGTATAAAGTTAAATCAAGTTCCTGTCTCACTGCTGTCACAGTAAAGAGGTGGCATGAGGAACAAGGACGGTAATTTCCTGCATTCTGATAGGTATCACTAATGCATAGTCCTTTGGGACTAGCTGGTACATGACATAATTTAGAGCAGCATATGGGACCACTTACTAAAGAATTTGGGTCAACATTATGGGTGGTGTTGTGCCTTGCCACACCAAGGCACAACAGTACAGTGAAATCTCTTTTACTTTGTTTTTAACTCTGTGTACTGAAAGCTTTTAATTGCTTTTTGCAATACAAAGATACTAATTTGTATTTTCCTTTCTTACATTTCATGTACTATAGCAGAATTATATAATAAATACCCTGAAGTGGAACTCTAGTTGCTAGCAGTGAATGATCTTGGCAATGCAACTGGCATTGCTGAGTACTTTCCACATAAAACTGAGAGCACTTAAAATGTTAGAAAAAGAATAGATTTGTCCTGATTTTGTTTGTTATACTAATACTATGAAAGTCAAGCGTTCTATTTTTGTTCATCTACCAATCTGTTCAGCATATTTTGTTTAATAGTTTAATGGTAGAGTCTATATGCAACCACCCATGTTACATCAGGCTCTGCAACTGGAATGTTGTTTACTTTTCACCAAGGCAACTCCCTGTTTTTTGTTAATTAATATCTAACAGGGTCCTACAGCTGACTCCCTTTAAAGTCAAGAACGTAGGGGTGTTCAGGATTTATAAGCACTCTGTGCTAGCTGCAGAGTCTTTTGTACAAGTGACCTGTTAAAGGAGATGGTTTGGGGTGGGTTTTTCTCATTTTTATTCTTTTATTTTTCCAGTTATCTCAGACAGGTTATGTTTGTACTGCATGTGCACAGTCCTTTAATACTTGGTGCCATGAAGTTATTTTCTTTAAGCAACAGAATGAAACTGAGATTTGTGGGAAAGTCCTCTATAGCAGTAACCTCTCACCATTCTTTTGGGGACTAAAGGAGAACTCATGTTTCTGGGGTGGTCAAATTGGCAATGGTGGCTCATGTTTAAAATACATTTTGTTTTTCCTGTTTTTGATAACAGTCCATCCCTCAGATGTCTCAATTACAACAGTACTGGCAGGGATTTTTTTGTTAAATCTTTTGGAGTTCTGTCCTGGCTTGAATTGAAATGATGCAAGGAATACAATATGCATAATTTTCTTAGTGATATTCCACTGATAAAACATTTAAATGTATTTTAATCTGAATATCTGCATTTGCAAAAAATGATATTTTTTGTGTTTATCTTCTTGGTACCCTTCTGGGTAAGAAGGGATAAGATAGCACCAAATATTGTCAGGATGTGTGAATGTGTCCATGTGTTTCAAAGAGATTTCATGATGGGGAAACTAGAACCAGTCTCTGTAGACTCCCCTGGATAATCTCAGTCTGTACCAGATAAATTTTGCTAGGCTTAGAAGTGTCGTCTTTGTCTTACAGTCAAATATTATACATAAAATGTGTTCTCAGTTATCCTCCTTCATCACTGCCCTGTCTTAGCTGTATAGGGTGTCTGGAGGCTGTGCTCACTTGGGTGCACTGACATGTAATACAGGTTTCTCTACCATCTCCACTGTTGTCATTTGAGCAGTATGCTCTAAAGAAATTGAAATGAAAGAATTCAGTAAGCGCAGAAGTACATTTTTTTCCACCATGAAAAAGATCTTTTTAATAATTTGGTATGTTTTCAAGCCTTGACCCTGCCAGAATATTGCAGTAGCATAGAGATAAATAGATACTGCGATTGGCAAGCTGATTATAATTGTGTCTTAAGGCAAGCTGAAAAGATCTTTTTAATTTTATTCAGTCCTTAAAACCTGTAAAAATACTGGGTTCTATTTTAAGAACAAACAGTAGGTAAATAGTGTTCCACCCAAAATCTGCCAATTAGTGATTGTGTTTGTGTTCTCGTTATGTTTTTTTAAGTTCTTTTGTTGTAGGAGGACATCTTGGCAGAGCTTCACATATGTGGTTAAGTGCTTGCTGAGCCACAAGCAAATAATACTGTACAGTTAAGCATTTCTTCCTGCATCACCAATTTCTATTCTCTTGGGCAACAGGAGTTCAAATCTGGGCAAAGATGACAGGCATAAACCTGTCTGATTGGATTAATAACATAGAAACTGTTGTTAGCCACCATAGCAATATTTAGAAGTTGGTCTTGTGGTAAATTTCTCAACCCAGATTTGGATTTTATTATACCAGCAAATAGATACGGGAGTAACTCTTGAATCCCAAAGGATGAAACGAGAATTTGTTTCCTGTTTTCAGGCTTGGAAGATCCAAATTCTGCTAAAGGAGGTCAAAAAGGGTATATGGAAACCCGAAAGGCAGTGATGATTCAAAAATGACTTCCAGTATATTGACTGTGGGGGATTTCTTTTTAAATGCTGTATCATTTTTGCTTGCGTGGCATTTTCAGTCTCTCAGACTGCCTTTGCTTGGAAATAAGAACTAATTGGTTTGAGGAAGTGTAAGTTTTCCAGCCAATGTGTTCATTCACACCTGGAATGGAGCTATGAAGTACAATTAGTTTGCTTATCAGTTCGATATTGTAATTTTTTTTAAAAGGGTTTTTTGATATCTTTATTTAATCATAAAATCAGTGCTACACAGGGGAAATCATGTTTGTTCTTGTGTGCTGCTAGGGGGAATGACCTCAAATTGTTCCTCTACCATAACCCTGCAAAAAGCTCAATTAGTATGTATTGGCTAGTGGGATCTATATTTTGTGTTGTGCCATTAAATTCTCTGCGTCTGTGACTTGTATTTATTTTTCTGTGTCTTTGTAGTTGTGTTGGAGTGACAGTATTAGCTAACACTGAGAAGGTGAAGCTGTGTCACCCCAAATTCTCAAAGCTGTTACTCTGGGGACATTCCTGAGTCTGTCTTCTCTGTCCCTTTGTTCAAGTAGCATACTCCTCTTGTCTTGCCAGGCTTGCACAGAAGTCACTTCTTTGTTCTTTTAACTAATAGAAATACATTTTTCAAGTACAGTTCTTTTTTTTCCCCCATCTGGGAGCGTTTGCTCTTTTATTCTCTGGCTCCTCCTGCTTTTGGAGTTGCCTGTGTTTCGTCTCCCATTTAATATATATTTCCATTGAAAGAAGGATGAAAATACCTGGTCCTGAAGATCATTCAATAGAATTGAGTAATTCTGGGGATTCCCTGGTAGGCAGATGGTAAAGTGCTGGATTTTCAAGGCAAAATATGAAATTTTAAGTGAAAATAATTTTTGTATCTTTGTGGTTTTGAAAGATCCACCCTGAGTTTTAGACTTGATAAACAATAGTTTATATTCAGCTGTCCTCCAGGCTTCCCTTGCTTTTGCATGTACTGCATTTTTATTTCTTCTTGCAAAGTTAGAAAAATCAGACTGTGGACATAAATTCCAACCTTTCCCAGCATTTGGTTAGAGGAGCTGCAATTAGTTATTTTTAGTCCTGACCAAGTTTGCATAAATGTTCTGCAGGTTGACACTAATTAGGTACTGAATAAATACATGGTTCCTTGAAGAGTAGATAGCTTTTTCCAAGTACTGACCACAGCTTTAGATAGGTCTCCAAAGAGAAAGGAATTTGGAGCAGGTGTTACCCAAACCGTGAGAGTGTTTGACACATCTGGGTGTAATTTTTTTTTTCCTGCAATTAATACATGGAGTTTGAAGTCACTTACTAGGCAATAAATCTGTGTATTTCAGATACCATGTTTCATGTATTGGCAAGATGAAAATTAGGTGTTCTCCAATCAGTTTTGTCCTTCAGGCTCTGAAATTATGTAGGGTACCAATCATACTAGAAACTTATGGATGCACTAAATCAGTTGGTAACAGTTGCATGTCGCTGGTTTGGCAGACTTGAAGAGAAAGTGATGAGTTAGTTACAAGGAACCATTTAAATATTAGCATGCAATACTTGAAAAGATTGTGATGTATATAACCATGACCTCCTGTCTCTTCAGTAATACTATTGCAATCACAGATTTCTAGCAAAAAGCTCATCTGTCAGGTCAGTCAGAACAGAGATGCAAATCATTTATAGTTCCTTTACATTTGAGAAATGTGTCTTTGTGTAGCTCAGGTTCTGAAAACAACACATTTTTTTCAGGAAATTTGCCTCATAAAAGAATGAGATAATTCTATTCTTGACTGCTTCTGCTTTTCTTGGGCCTTTCAGCACAGGATTTCAATGGAAGTTCAGGTCTGAAGTGTTTCAGATGGTGAACCTTCCCTGTCTCTAACTTACAAATTCTAGAATAATATCAACCTTCAGATCTGTCTTTATTATATACTTAAAATGTCTTTTCTTTTCCTTTGGTATTCTTGTTTTTGTTTTGTTTCTGAACTTATTTGTGCTTAGATCTACAACCTATATTTTTCCACACTAGGAAGTTTCTGATGACTTACTGCTGGGGCATTAGCTGTGTCTTAGCAAGATAACATCAGTTTCATGACCTTTTACAGTGATCAGGGGTGGCAGCAAGGTAGTAAGAAACCTATTGATGTTTGAACTCCTAGCAAAACAGCTGAGGTTTGGTTTTGACCATAGCTACCAAATTTAGCTCCCGTGCTTAAATGGAATTCCTGTGGGCTTTCATCCTGAGTTTGAACAGCTCATATGGAGATGCTCTTGTTGTTTCTGTCCTGTGGAAAACTCTTTCATAGACTGTGGATTTCAATACCAAGATGTGTTAATTTGTAAGACTTAAGTAAATTGGACTATCTAGTTACACTTGCTAATATTTTTACTGTAACTTCCTATTTATAAAATTACCTCAAGTATAAACTCAAGTTTGAATTATAACTCTCCCAAACAGCAAACAAAGGAAAGAACATTGCATCAAGTACAATGTTTGTAGTTGTCTTCCCTCTCTCTCCACCGCCTCCCAAAAAATAGATTAAACAGGGCTGACTGCATCTTTCATCGCCCACATCTCTACACTGCTGTGGCTTGGAAACAAAGAGCACACAAATACAGTCAGGCAGCAGTATTGGCTAATTACGAAATTTGTTCATGTAAGAGGCCTTAGCAGCTCCATTTGTGATTGCTATTAGACCTTTCATCACAACTCCAGCATTGCCTGTAAGTGGATCTTCACTAGTGCATAAGGGCATCCCTAGATCCCAGCTGTGTTCAGGGGATTGGATTTGCTTGTCCTCCTCTCTCAGGGTTTTGCAGCTAGCCTTATCTGTGCGCCAGGATATCACTGGGTGCGGGAATTTGCTGGTGGTGTCTTTAGGCTAATTGTGTCCTTACTTGACTCCACCTGCTCTGAGAACTTTGACATACCTTGTTTCCCAAAGTAAATAGTGTTTGGGGTTTGGTTGTTTTGTTCATACTGTTTCATCCCCACGGAGGAATGAATAGAGCCATTTTGTAACCTTCATTCTCAGTTTACTTCCTTCACTCTTCTGTTAAATCTCATCACAGTAACTGTGAGTGTTTCAAGTTCTCCTTCAAGCACATGCCATCCAAATCATGGTGGTATGTGAGATGTCATGTTAGGCAACTGTTGATATTGTCAGAGGGATTGTATGTTAAGCTGGGGTGTGGAAGCTAGCACAGTGTGTTTTGCAGAGCTGTGCACTTTTAAAGTCATCATTGTGATCCCTGGCATATCACTTGTACTTGCAGAAGAGGGCAGGGTCCTACACCTTCAG
Organism: Acanthisitta chloris; assembly: GCF_000695815.1. Taxonomy (NCBI): domain Eukaryota; kingdom Metazoa; phylum Chordata; class Aves; order Passeriformes; family Acanthisittidae; genus Acanthisitta; species Acanthisitta chloris. Next base: position 109,173 of record NW_008681987.1, read on the forward strand.
ACAGGGTGTTTTCCCAGATGTTCCACCCACCCGAGTTCATGTCAGACAAGTCAGGTCATTGCTGCAGAGCTATCGAGGTATTCAAAGGAGGATCTTTATTTACTTCGGTGTTTCATTCTTTTTATCAAATCTAAAACTCTTTGAAGGTATACTACCTTTTATTTCGCTGATCACAAAATTAGTTATTTTAAAACCTTCTCTGGGGGAAAAGAAAATACAGCCATTCTAAAGTTCTACCTTTTGCCCCCCATTAGCTCAGATTAGATTTACAACTAGTTTCATCGCAATTTTAAGCAAACACCATCATTTAAATGATTAGTATCTATTTTAATCACATAATACCGTGACATTCCTTTTAATTTCTTATGTTAATAGAGAGATATATTTGTGATTAAAATTTAGCACTGTAAACCACCTTGCAATACCATCTAAATATGCTGCCCCACTAGGAAAACGCATGCGCAAAACGATAGCAAAGTTTATAGAAACAGGGCTAGCACATACTATATTTCACCCAAAGAGTTCTCCATCCCTAAGCCAACGGTGGCTGAGGGAATTTTGATTCATGTGTATTCAATAATCTTGAATGAATTTCTCCTTCACGGACTTGTCCAGCCTGCCCCTTGCATACATAGTGCTACAGGGAATTTCATAGCTCCACTACATTGTGCATGAAGATCTACCTCCTTTTAGTTTTGAAACTACCTCCTCCTGCTAGCTTGGTGTAATGCTGACCACTACACTTGTATTGGAAGAGGCAGCAACTAGTCCATGCTTATTCACATTCTCAACAGCACTCATGTTACAGTTCTCAGTCTTCTGCCCCTGTTTTCTGCTCTCCAAACTGAGTTGTCCTGCAGACGACTTTATACTTCTTCCTCATAATCCCATATATCTTTTTGCTTTGGATTTTTATTTGGTGCTGAAGTGACATTTCAACTGAACTTTGGTCATAACCGTGAGATCAGCGGAATGTTCAGCTTGGTGTCCATTTTATATTTTTGGGTAGGATTTTTTTCCACTTGCATCACTTCATACTCACCTGTGTTATATCTCCTCTTTCTTGTCAAAAACTGTCATCCAGTTTTGGTTCAAAGCCCATATATTGCTCTTCATGGCTGGAGCTTGTTTTGACTACTCTCAATAAGGTATCATCCCTGGACTGCCACCTGACAGCTCACCTGTTTGTCAGGTCATTTACAAACATTTTAAACAACACAAGTCACTACTGAACACCCTGGTGACTTAACCCCACTGTTACAGCTAATTATTTACCCATGCTTCTTAGTTACTTTTTCAAAGAGGTGCAGTGGGTGTACAAGACAGGATGACCCCTAACTGGGGAGGAATGGGTATAGCTTTTACACAGTGCCTACACACACATACATGCTGGGAGGGAAGTTCTAAAATGAGGACATTACCTATTTGCCTAAAGCTTAGAGAAGCCCCCCCAGGGTAAAAAAACCCTAGCTTTCATCATGTATTTGTCATTTCCATGGCCACCTCCTTTAACTTGGTTTTGTCTGAGTGGAAAACCTTCATTTTCCTGTGCTTAAAACCACTGGTGATGATTGCCCAAGGTGCAGGTAGCTCTTAGGCTACTGTTTGTTAATGTTAAATTACCACTGAGTTTTTGCTTGTGGTGCAACAGAGGGCATAGTGCTTGAGATGACCTGGATTGACTCCAACAAGGGACCACCAGTCTTTGGGCATCCTCGTGAGAAACTGAAGGGAAGTCACATAAAGAATAAGTAGTAGAACTACATTCAGGAGTATCCTGTGCACTCGCCAAAATGGAAACAATTTAAACTGCTGTGAGTTGTTGTAACAGTTCAAATATGTGTGAACAACAGCATTTCTGCTTTGTGCTGGAGGGATTTTGTCCTGCAAGAGCTAACTATCCTTGCATAAGAGGCAATTAGTTTACAGTAAATTGGGAGCAAATCAAATGGTGAGTAGCTTTTGTTAGCAATCCTGCTAAACAGAACTCCCTGAGAGCAGGTTCCTCGTTGATCCCCTGACTCCTTTTTTTAATGTATAAAAATGGCAATATCTGCTCAGTTTTCTGAAAAGTCAAGTGGTGGAAGAAACAAGAACGACAAGGACATATACAAAGTGATCTTTGTGCGATGTTTTTTAGATAACATTGGGGTTGAAGAGAAGAACTGGTTCTGGAAAAACAGGACCTTCCCTGGCACATGCATTTTGCATTAGTTTTTTAAAATTCTAACTGGAGGAGGTGGGCAGAGTACAAAAACATATTCTAAGTTAAGAAACAGTGGTAAAGCTTCCATATTTTCTTCTGTACCCAGTGAACATAGGCAACTTTTCATCACCTTCTGGTACTTTGACCATTATTTTCCTTGTGCTGATTCATTCATCTTCTTTTCCCACCCACTAAGCAAGATCAGTAAACTTACTGTGAAACTACCAGAAATTCCTAGAGCTTTTTCCTCCAATACAAACTCCCAGCTTAAAAAAAAAAAAGCCAACTGCCTGATGGAAGCTTTTTAATTTTGCACTGTGGGTACTGCCCAAAAAGAAATTCATAAATACACATGTCCAAAACTGTAAAGACTAATATATTCCCAGTCTGGAGCTTTGGGGGGAAAAAAAAGGTCATATCTCTAAGACTAAAAAGAGTTTGTCAGATATTTTCAGTGGTATTAAGCAAGTCCTGCTTTCCAGTAAAGCTGGAAGCTGGGAAAGTGAACAACCTTTGAAATTTGCTGCAATTGGAAATTGCCTCATGTTTTCCATTATAAATGTTTTTCTTTTGTTTCTTCTCTTTAGAAATTGTTCAGTTGCAGACTGAGGTTTTCCATGTGAGATAGCTGCTTCAAATGAGTTCTGTTTTGAAGCTTCCTTAGGACTGACACATTTGTCTTGTCGATTCAGATTTCTGTCCCTCAAAGGCATCAGTTTTCTTTTCTGTGACAGTGTCAAGTTATATCCTCCTCTAGCGCCTCAAGTTTACAGAACATTATATGAACTTACTCTTTTGAATATGCACCTGTGTGTACTAATGGTAAAGAAAGTAGATTACTAGTATTATATTAGCAGTCTTGGGATTGTGGTTAAGAAAGCATTTGTAGAAGCTCTTGCAACAGTGGTTTTGACAAATGATTTACCTAATGGGATGCTTGTTCTTATTCAGGAAGTGTCTGAAGAAAAACTGTTCATCTCTCTGAATTGCATGTGCAATGTGACTTTAATCAGTTGGTTTTCACTTCTTTATTTAAGCTTTCAGGTTAATCAGTGGGTTGTTTCGGGGGGTGTTTTTCTGGAATTGCTATAGTTTTCTGCATAGGCAAAGGATGAAGTCTTGGCTCCATAAACTCTGCCAAGAACTTCAGTGGAATCATAATTCTTCCTTAAATACATTGTGTATTGGGAAACCAGTGTTATTTTTCAATCTGGCTTCCTAAGAAAATGAATTTTGTTTCCTATAAAAATAGTATGATCATGTTGTCTGTGCACACATGTATCCATCATTTTTGTCCTACAAGCTTTTTGAGCCTGCTGGCCAATTTCAAATACATTGGGCAGGAGGGTAGAAGTCTTGAAAATACAAAGTCCTATAGTTTGATTAATGTGACCGCTAAGAAGAGGCACGTTCTGTTACTGACACCTGAAGGAAAGGCTGAAGCCCCTTCATGACTGTATTCAGTGAACAGAAAGTCAATATGAGAGAAATAAATCATAAATCCTCTAGTCCTGGGAAATGCTTCAATCAGAATTCCTGCCTTATTAAACATCAGGGGGCAAAAAAGCCTCTCTTCAGTCAAGATTCGTATCCTGAATGTGTTCTCTGATGTCTTGCAAGGCATGAACACTGTTTGAAGCTTTTAATTTGACAAAGGCATTTAGGACATCTTTCCTGTGTGGTTTCTCTGATGTTTAATAAGGAGTGAACTCATGCCTTACTGTGGCTTTAACACAACTCGATTAAAAAGTCCAGTGGATGTGGATGTCCAGTGGAAACCAGACTTTGTTACTGTGCTGCTCATGAACTTCCTTCTTACTTGCCCTGTGAATGGTCCTGATTCACACAAATACAGGTAGGTAAACATTGCCTGGCCAGTATTCAGGAATAAATGAAATACAGAGATTACATCCGTGGAATATTATAACTGGTGTTTACATGCATAGAACTCATAAAGAAGTAATTCATCAACCTTTATTAGGTCACGTCCAGATACTGGTATGGCATTAACATTGGTAACATTGTGTTGTTATAGCACACGTGAGAAGAGGATCAAATTACTATTGAAGTGTGAACCAAAATTTTGAAATTGTGATTGTTTTGGAGAAAAAAAAGACAAAAAAAGTATTGACTTAATATTACACATTTTGTATACTAACTTGTGTATGAGGTGCAGGTGGTTATATGGGTAAAGGCAAAACTCATTTTATCTCCAAATTCAAGCAGACATTCAGATAAGGATTTACATGTCCAGGCTGTAGTCACTGAAATATGTATATAGTGCATTGTATCCAGTGTATACAAATGCCAAGTTTGAACCGGTGTATTTTAAAAGACAAAATAAGAGCAATTCTTGGATTTCCTGCCCTTTATGAAGTCAGAATTAGATAAATATTTTTAAAGACCCTCATCTCACTACTGCTACTCTTTTTCAGCTTGAAAACAATATATTAGGTACAGAAGATCCAAATCCTGTGGCTCTAAGCACATTATTTTAAACCAAGGTGGATAGGAATTTACCTAAGTAAAAGAGGATCAGAGATATCATTCCTCATTTGCAGCACAAAACAGCTGATTTCTTTTTAAGCCTTATGTCTGATTCTTAATCTAAAGTGAAATTGGGCATGTGTAGTATCCTGGAATTGCATCGTCACCCTGAACTCTTAGTGGAAGATAGAAAATCTGAAAGAGGGGCACGAGTAAGATTTTTGCTGCCAGTGTAACCCCTGAAATTTTTACAGAAAATTAAAGTGACCAGTAGCCAAAGAACCAGTAACTATAGTGTCGTTATTAAAGGCCAGGCCTCCAGTCATTAGGAAGCAAGAAACCAACCAAACAGAGGCTATATACAGGAAAGTTTAGATTTAAATTAAGAACTGTATTTTTCTGTTCTTGTAGGGTCAGTTTGTTATTTTCTTTTCTACTCCAACTTCAGCAGACCTAAAATCTTCATAAGCTAACACACTCATTATAATTCACTTTAAAACATCCAATGATGGCCTGCATGTTGAAGACAGGAAATAGAAGAGAAAGCAAAGAGCATGTGATTTCTCAGCACTTCTGTCCTCGAAACAAAATCATAACCTAAGCATGTAGAAGTTCCAAATCAGCTATTCCTGCCCCAGGGTTAGCAGGTAAACTAGAATTCTACAGTACTATTTATAGATTTAAATAATATGGAAGGTTTCATTTTTTACATTCTTTAGTCAATTCAAAAATAGCTTTTGTGGGTGACAAATCTTCACAATACAAAAAGCTTTCAAAGTTGCCTAGGTCTGAAATCATGTGCTTCTGCGGTTACAGATGGGTAGTGTAGACAATGTGTAACATCTTTAAAGTTTGTAAAATGAGAGAATGATGAAATTGCCTGAGTAGCTGCTGTCCAAGGGATTTTGTTGACAACTCTGACATTATTAGCCGACAGTAGGCAGAATTTTTGTATAAACTGAAATGACCCAATAGTAAACTTCACCTTGAATGATACTGAGGACCTGCTTGAGAAATCCTGGTCATGCTTAGCTTCTGAAGTAGTTGTGAGTTCTACTTTGCTTTTATTAGCATGCAATAGTGTTCATTCACGGACATAAATTTTATCAAGGATTGTATATTAACAGATTTGTAGGAGGCTCTAGAAGCACTATACACAAACTGGATTATGTGTACCTAAAACACTTGACATTCTTAGGGTAAAAAGTATTTTAACAAGACCTGTAGTACTGCTTCAGTGCTTTTATTTTGAAGTAATCTTCTGATCTTTTTTTACATATCTGGATGACTCAAGAGCCTTAATATAATTTCCAAAAAGAAAAGACTTAATTTAGGAAACTATTCTAGACGTAGAGTTCTAATATTTCAGTCTTACTAAAAGGCAGAACAGAAATGATGTAAAAGCTGACAGCCTTTCTGAAAATGTCTTTCTCCAGCTAAAGAGGGTGGTTTGTCAAAGCATCTGATATTTATTTGTAAATGCATCTACTTGCAGATACTGTTTAGGCCACCCCATTATCTTACCACTCAACCCCTTAAACATTAAGTAATAATCAAACCATTAAAAGGTGATATTAATGTCAAGGTGGAATTTTTGTCTTTCAGTGGCCCTG
>NW_008681987.1:115517-118657 GCF_000695815.1 Acanthisitta chloris
GTGATGCAAGCGTGTATGTTTGACTCAAGGCCTGACTGATGTCTGTATGTGCACTATGCGTGCTCATTATCCCTCTGGGAAAAGGAGAATCTTTGTGAAAAGGATTTTTTTCTCCAGCCTTTGCCTTGCAGCATGTGCTGTGATGAAACTGCTTCATGAACAAAATCCAGGCATCCATGTAAACAAAATCCTGGGAATGCCTGTATTCCCCTGTTGGCCAACTAAGTGCTGCTCTAAGTTGCAAATTAGGAGATTTCCTGTTTCTTGTCTATGTATGGGATCCCTACTTCAATTTTAACACAATGAATACCTGTGGGTGGGTTTCTCCCTTTTTTTTTTTGTTTCTAAAACGGAAGTTTTTTAAAAAGTAGAGCCATGTCTGCTTTGTTACAGAAGGAACCTTTGTTACTTCTGTTGTGAGACCAGAGTTTCAAAGTGCCAGTGTTTTCTTCTGAGAATTTTTCCCCAGTCTTTCCACCTACCAAAGGCTGCCTTTGTGCAATGTGATACACAGTTCTGCTTCGCTCTGTTTTGAAGAGAATGTATTTGGAAGAATTTTGGATTATTTGTGTTTGTAGGAACAAAACACATTTACACAAATTCCTGCGGTAAAGACTCTGAAAGGGTCTAGAAAAACAGTCCGAGCAGATTGATATCACCTTGTTAAATTGAGTAAGGGTTTAACATGGTTCATATTAGCTTGTCAAGCCACAGTTGCTGTGTTTACATGAAAAACTGATGTTCTCTTGCCTTGTGTCCACATGTGTATTTGGCTTACATAAAACCTGAGCTCTCTAGGCCGCTTGAAGCATTTAGCAGGAGCACCAGACCAGACTTGTAGCATTCCACATCGTTTGTGAACATAAGATAAAGCCAATTTCAAGATCTGAGCAGGAAAAATAATCATGCTCACATGGAAATCAGTGTCAGAAGCCAGATGTATGAAAGAAAAACATTTTTCTCCTTTAACTTTCTGTCTCCCTCGGGCATTCTTATCGATGACCCAAATGCTCAACTTCATATCCAGAAGTTTTCCAGCATGTTGCTCTCATTTCATTTCTGAAATTTTTCTGCAAGTTTTCTTATCCTTTCACTATGCATTTCTTGTTCTACATGGAAATCAGTGTCAGAAGCCAGATGTATGAAAGAAAAACATTTTTCTCCTTTAACTTTCTGTCTCCCTCGGGCATTCTTATCGATGACCCAAATGCTCAACTTCATATCCAGAAGTTTTCCAGCATGTTGCTCTCATTTCATTTCTGAAATTTTTCTGCAAGTTTTCTTATCCTTTCACTATGCATTTCTTGTTCTTCATGTAAGCTAATTAAATGTGATGCTGATGGTGCAGAGGACAGGATGTTTCTTACACAAAATGTTTCTCCAGATAGATAAGATTCACAAATGAGGATTACTGTCTGGCCTAAGGAGAACGGAAAAAAATATATTATGTGGGAGAAGTTTACAACAGAGCACTATTTTAGCACAGAGGCAAAAAATAGCGTGCTTACAAAATGACTGTGTCACTGAAAGTGTTAGCCATTAAGCAATATCAGGAAAAGATTAACAATAAGAGATAATTACTGTAATTTGACAAGTAGATTAGGGAACATAAATAAAATAAGGAACAATACGAGCAAGTGCAGTCACAAAACGTAAAAGGCTGCAAGTTATAGGAAATGACTGCTGTTCTTCAGAAAAAGGCAAGAACAGCAGGCAAGGAAGGCAATAGAGTCATACAGGTTTTTGAGACTCATTTTTCTGCTTTGTGATACAGACACTGCTGGTTAGTTGTGTTTAGTACAAGTACTGGAAAATTACCTGCCATGTGAACAGTGGTAATGTAGTAAGTTGGATGTTAGTGAATGCTTGCTGGAAGAGTGATAAGAAATGTCAGGTATATAGGGCATACGTTTGTAAATATAACTGATACTGTCTTAGGGCAGTTATTAATTTATGTTATCCACTTTCTTGACAGATAACAAGAGAAGATTTACATGGGTTTGTGATAAATTCTCTGTTCAATGGAATTGTTTGGGAGGTCTTCATCACTAAAGCAAAGCAGGTTATAAAAGAGCAGATCAGCATCTTAAATGCTGTCAAGCACTGTATAACATACCACCCAAGCTTCAGTGCAGAGGAATTTCCAGAGATCCTCACAGTGAATAAATGATCGATTGTCTCATTGAGTGCTACTGTTTCAGAGGAGAGTACTGCTCACAGTGTGCCAGCACTCTAGTCTTCTTTTTCTTGTTTATGCAAAAGTTTATAGTTCCTAGCTCCTGTCTTCTTGCTAAGCCATTTTAGTTCCTTTGAGAGAGCTCTTCAAGCCATTACGTTTTCCCCTTGAAGCAGAAGAGCCTATGCCCAGTATTATTGTACTTGCTACTTAGAAGGCCCTCAAAATATTTACAGTTAAGATGTTTCGTAAATATATCTGCAAAACAGGTAATGCCATTAAAAGAACCTTTCTGAAGAACAGGAATTTGAAAAGTAAGTTTCAGATAACAGACTGAACTTTCCTCCTTCACAGTAACTTCCCTCCTTCACAGTCCATGTGAAGGAGAAATGGTGATAATGTATAATTTTAAACAAATTCCTCGTTTTATGTTGGCATCTTGAGTCAGTGCAGGATGGAAAAGTTTTGAAATTCAGTTGCAGTTCGCTTTTTGTTCAGCCAAAATCTTGTTTTGCATTAGTTGTGACAATTCTCCAGCTTCCTTCATGTTTGCTTTTCTTCCTGCGATCCATGCAGAAGGAAATTGAAGTAGGTTAGGCTACATAGTCTTTCTCTTGGCATCTTAAATAATTTCTTTTATCTTCACCTACAGTTTTTTGACCTTCCGTGGAAGTAAAAACAAAACAGGACTGCACACTGTTCTCTTTATTTACTTATCTGCCCATGTTACTTATCTTATCTACCTTTTCTGTTCAGTGATGTTTGCTGCTGGTGCTCTGTTTGTCTGAGTTTCTTTCCTACAACTTTTCCTGGTTGTTTGGGGTGTTTTTTTCAATGTTATTTCCTCATTACATTGAATTCTCTGTGAAAATCTTCTTTAACTTTTCTTTACTTCTCACGGTCCTCTTAATTTGCTGCCAAGATTCCTTTAAGAAACAAGCAAAATGCTTTGGAAATATATATA
>NW_008681988.1:0-8354 GCF_000695815.1 Acanthisitta chloris
GCCCGACGGGACCGGTGCCCACCCAGCCCCGCGCGGGGGCCGCGCTCCGGGAGGAATCTCGGGATTCAGCCCACGTAGGGTCCTGCCGAGCGGGGGACACCGCCGTGTGTGGAGCAGGAGGTTCTGTGCTGGAAGTTTGATTTGTGAGGTTCTGGGGGAATGGCAGGATGAGCATGATGGGGCAAATCAGCAGTTGGATGTGGGTTAGACACTGTTAGCAGAAGACCTCAAAGACCCAACTAACAAGTTAATTTCTCCATGGAAGTGCTGGGAAGGGATGACAGATGTGTTTGTGTCCAGCTGCTGGTTTTGTTGGTTGAGAAGATTAATGCAGTGTGTTTGGTGAACGGGCACTTGCGTGGTCCATGTGCTCTGTCACTGGCATAAAGTTATGCATGACACGAAAAACAGACTTGGGGAGAAGTTTGGGTTTGAACCTGAATTCATTTTCCGTAGGGAAGAACTTTTCAGTTCTTGAGGAGACAAAAGCATCAAGTGGTTCATGTAAGAGATGACGTGGGGCACAGCGCAGCTGAGAAATCTCGCAGGAACTAATTTCTGATGGTATTTTTATACCTTTAGGACCTGCTTTTCTATTCAGATATGCTTAACAAAGTTTCCACTATTTAGTGTCAGTATAGAGATAGTGCAGAAGTTGTGAAGTTTACTGCAGTAAACATCAAATTGTAAGTTTTGCGGGATGTGTCTGGACTAACTTCAGGAAAATGAGCATGTCTAAATTCAGCAGCCAAGGTGTTTTCCAGCTCTTCTTTTACAGGACAGATTTAGACTTTTCCAAATAAACAAGCCATTGTTTGTTGCAGAAAGTCCCTAACTGGGAAAAACTGGTTTTTATTATGGAGTTTCTGGGTTTGTGTTATCTGTTGTTGGTTAGAGATGTGGATCTCCAGCTCCTGAGGCTGCGAGGGAAGTGGAACGTGCCAGCACAGCGCTGGGCACTGCAGAACAGCCTCCTGAAGGCTGTGATGATCAGTCCTTCATTGGCTTTTCAAGGATTTGGGGTTATTACAGTGTGTTTCTAGTGTTATTAATTTCAGTAGTAAGTGTCTGAGACTGTTTATGTTATTGTTGTTCAGAGGCGCTGAGTTGTAAAAGCTCCCAGAACGTTTTGGATTAGATGCTGTTGTGCAATGATGAATGGAAGTTGGACATAAAGCTCCTGCAGGTCTACAAAGACAAGGGAGGGAGATCCACTGAGGCAAAGGGATGATGTCACTGACATCTTCCTCGGGTTCCCTGGTGAAGTGTCTGTGTACAGCACCGGTGAGGGCAGCAGGAAGGGGAGAGCTCTTCTCTGCTCAGGGATGGTTGTCTGCAACTCAGACCTTGGAGTCATCTCTGTCAGGCAGCACATGATCTGTGCGTAGTCAGCTGCAAGAGTGTGTGGTGCTGTTCTGATGGCTGATCTAAAACATGCTCAGGTGTCTTTCCTTGATGTTTACTGCCCCATTTGGCCTCCTGATGATGACAAAGAAGACAGGTGTACTCATGTTCGTAATGACCACGAAGGCTTCATTTCTGTTGGAGTGGGGGGGACTCTGGCTCGTGGCACACTGAGGTTATACAAGTGATTTTGCCTAGTGCTTTCACATTCCCTTTACTGAATGCTGACAAATATTTTTAATGATTGCTGTCTATTCTCTCATTAGAGCAAAACTTTAATAGCTTAACAAAACCTTTTTATTTAAATTGATTATTCTGGAACAGACCCAGCATTTAGGAGGGATGAGTTCAGGAAATTGCGAGCTCCAAAGCTCCTGGGCTCTGTGGGACGTGTGTGCTCGCAGCTGCACCCAGCAAATACGATACCACACCTCTAGCTGCAGAGTTAAGGCCTAGGAAATGAATTCCTCTCTTATTCAGTGTTAAAGACATAGCAGCTTTGAAGGAATAAATGCCAACTGTGGTCTCACAGTTACCAGGGGCGCAGAGAAATGCCCCATCCAAAGAATCACTAAGGAAATGGGCTCTCCTGCTCGCAGACACCACATCCGTCACTGGGAGCAGTTTCCAGGCAGACTGAAGGGAATATTGGCCCCTTCCCATGGCCAGAGTCAGGTTCTTGAAGTGTAACTCAAAGTCTGGCTGGAACCAGGAGCAAAGTCTGTTTTTCCAAATAACCTACACTGCCCACCGTAAATCCTGAGCAAACACTCTTCAGTGGCTGCATTTGCACTTCTGAGCTCCTCCAGCCGAGGAAGGCTCTGATCCATCCCTTTTCAAGTGCTCAACTGTCAGTGCTGCTGGATTTTGTTCTCATTTGCTTTGAGCCTGAGCTGTTCGTGAGCTTTCGTCGCTTCTTTCGTTTCTCAACTGGAAATAAGCCTCATCAAGGTCTTCCAACTTTGCTGTGCAAATATTGATCCTTTCTGACACATCTTTAGTCTCGTGGTAGGTTTGTAGTGGAGATTAGAGTCTTGATGTAAAAGATAAGAGATGAAACTCCCTTATTTTTCCTTCATTAACATGGAATAGCATTTGTGGATGGATGAGAGGGAGAAGCTAGGATCAGAGGAGCTCTGCAGGAGCAGAGATTTGGGGTTCAGAGCCCCCAGACTATCCACACTAACTGTGGGGTTACTGTGGATTTGGCAGTGAGCCCTGAGGTTACATTGCCCGACTGGTGACTTCACCTGAGCAAACCTTAAAACAAACTCAGGAACCTGCATTCTGTGATATTTCAAATCTCAAGGATTGGCTATGCTTGGCAGATGTTGGTACCGTAAACAGATGTCTTTCCAGGGCTGCAGGTGTCTTCAAAAGCTATCAGGGGAAAAAAATCCAATTTAAATTAATATCCAATTCAGGTGAATCCACAGGCAGTGGAGTTTCTGTACAGCAGTGTGCAGGCCACAGAGGCAGAATAGCTTTGCTGCTTTTCCTGGGAGAAACATGGAATGTCTTTCTTGTTGTTAGCCTTATCCCCGCAAAAACAAGGCTGTGTTTCTCTTTTGTAACAAATCTGGAGGGGGGAAAAGGCCCAAATGAAGTGCTAGGTAAATATTTTGCCAAGGAGATTCATTCAGCCTATGGAAGGGAGGAGTCTCGTAACTTGTAGTATAGTTTGAACGTGAACAAGGAGGCAATTCTGTGATGTGTCGGAGCAGAGTGGACTCCGGTTTAGTGAGTGTCATTGTAAGGCAGGAGCAGAGGGGCTGAGTTGTTTATTGTGCTCCTTTGGAAAGCTGGAGAGGAATTTGAGCCCTGAGAAATTAGCCTTTTTTAAAACTAAAACTTTGGCTTTTTTTCTGGTGGTGTCTAAAAGTGTATGAAGGAGAATGTCCTGCTTGGTGAGAACAGAGAGGTGGATTTCACAGTGCTCCTGCTCCGTGGCAAAAGTTGCAATCAAATAATCCTGAGCAGCATCAATATGTCTCAGTTTTGTGATTTAAAATTCAGTGAAGCCAAACCTAACCCCTGGTAGTGACAGAAACCCACACATTAAAGAACTGCAGGTAAACATTTCAGAGCCGATGGGCAGAGGGACAAGCTGCTGCCTTCACCTTCTGGGGTTCCCTGACAGTCCTCTGTTTTTTGTACTGTTTGCACTGATTTTTCCCTGTATTTCCTGCAACTTTTAAGTTTATTGGGGGTGTCTTTCTGCATGTGGCTCTTTCCGTGTTGGAGTTTGGGCTTGATCCTGCTCTTCTCCTGCCAGCAAGCGCCCGACAGGTCTCTCTTGTGTTCCATCCAGCTGCTTTCATCCTGCTCTCACAGAAAGGGGATTTTAAAGAAAATCACTTGCTCAGAAGGTAGAACTCGTATGATTTGTTAATGCTTCTCTCCCTGCTTGCCATTTAATGGGATTCCTTGTTTTATCTCTTGTCACGCCGCGTTTTCCACGCCGTGCTTTCCATAATGCCTTTCTGCGTCACCCTTTCTCTGTTGCTTCAAGCTTTGTTGGCCTTGGATTGATTGCTGCAGTTCAGCTGAATTTTGTATTTTTTTTTACCCCATATGTCCCCAAACATTTCTCTGAGCTGTAATAAGTGAATAAGAAAGTAAGAAGGGGTAAAGAAGGACAGCTTGGGAGCTGTGCGCTCAGTGCCAGGGTGGAGCGGGCTGGGAGCTGCGTGGACAGAGGATCTTGCTCTTTCCTCAGAGAGTGCATGGGGGAGTGTGAGGGGCAGAGGGGACACAGTACTCGTGAATTAGTCCCTCTACAGCCACCGGCACAGTTTAGGCAGTCACTGTCAGGCTCAAAGAGGAAAGCTTCTTCCACAGTGGAAAGTTCGCAGCTCCTTACTGGGCTGCACTGATAGCACTATGGCTGTTCAGAGGAATGACTTCCACCCCTCATCAGCCCACCCTTCTCTCACACCCCACCATCCCTCCCTTCTCTCCAGACCTTGCTGAAATTTGGTTCCAAGGCTGGAAAGCTGCAGGCACTGCTGTGCTGCAGAGCTGCTGGTCACACTCTTCTCCAGCTGCTGCACCTGCATGGAGAAGCTCTGCTGAGGGTCCCTGCCTATCCCGAAGGAGGGTGAGAGTGTCACATCACACCCCTCCAGCCTTTATTTCTTAACCTGCCTTTACAGTAGAGAATTCTCTTGTTTTTCATATAGAGGCACTGTTCTTTCCTTAGGCACTGAAGTGAAGTTTGGTATCTCTGTTTGCCAAAGCTAAAAATGGCCAGTTAAAATACAACATCAGTTTTTTGTTTTGCAAAGGGCATGGAAAGCAAAACCCATGTGATTACAGCCATTCCTGGGTTTTTTTTATGGGATAGCTGTCACCAGGAAGAGCAACAACGTGTGAGCTGTAGCATTTGTGATATGTTACAGGAGTCATGACCAGTAAACAGATTCTATTATAGAATCAGAGAATCATGGAATGGTTTGGGTTGGAAGGAACCTTAAAGACCATCTCATTCCACCCTGTGTCATGCTGGGACACCTTCCACTAGCCCAGGTTGCTCCAAGCCCTGTCAAACCTGGCCTAGAACACTTCCAGGGACGGAGCAGCCACAGCTTCTCTGGATGACCTGTGCCAGTGTCTCAGCACCCTCACAGGGGAGAATTTCATCCATATATCGAACCTAAATTTCCCCTTCTTCAGTCTGAAGTCATTCCCCCTTGTCCTGTCACTTCAGTTCCTGATGAAGAGTCCCTCTCCAACTTCCTTGTAGCCCCTCTAGATCTTGTCAGGCTGCTGTGAGGTCTCCATTCAACTTTCTCATCTCCAGGGTGAACAGCCTCAACCGTCTCAGCTTTCCAGTTCTTCCCTTTCCCTCAAAAGATCATATCCTTTTCGAGGATGTGCAGATAAGCAAATCACAGCTAATTAAACCAAAGTGTGATACTCCTCAATCAGCTGTTTTTACTGCTCTAACAGCAAAATAGTTCCCCTGAGGTTAGGAACAGGTACATCTCCTTGGCTTCTTGGCATCAAGCCTCGGAGAAGCTTCAGTCAGCTGAGCTTGGAGGCGCAGTTTCAGACATGACATATGGTCTTGTGTGATCTGTTTAACCTGCTGTCAGTTTGAATTTCATTAGCAGCCCATGCTAAGCCAGTCTGATGCTCTGGGTTGGTGACAGTACTCGATGTTCACTCTGTGGTAATGAATCTCCCACCCACGGGCATCTTTGGGTGTTAACATGTGGCTCTGCTTTATCTCCAGGCTGTGGGTGCCCTCTGGCAGTGAAGGGTTAGGAGGTGATGGGGCTCTCTTCCCTCTGCTGGCATATGCTCTTGAGCATCATCAGGAGAGGGTTGTGCTCGCTCTGACAACAGCCAGAGCCTGCAGCAGCTCTTGCTTTTGACGAGCCTGCAGGACAATCTGTAGTGACATGGATTCTGGAGCCAAGCCAGGACTTAGTCAGACTCTTCCTATTCATCTGAAATTGTCCCTGGGCACCACACCACTGCCTCTTCTCTTCTAGCAGCAGCTGGGCAGTCTGTGTTCTGCCTGCCCTTACAGACAGCTCCTTGTATCGAGAAACACTTTTGGCTTTGTGCAATGCAATTTTGGGTGTCTGTGATGAAGTCACAGGGTCTAATCACTGGTTTGAAACCGAGTTTTCTAGGGTGGAGTTTGTAGTCTTTCTAGAGCCTGTGCTCATCTCCTTGGACAGACCTTAGGGCCTCTTCCAGTACCTAAAAGGGGATAAAAGAGAGATGGAGAGAACTTGTCAGAAGGGCCTAGAGTGGCAGGGGAATGGGTTCACACTGATAGAGGGAGGGGTTAAATGGGATGTTGGGAAGAAACTCTTCCCTGTGAGGTGCCGAGGCACTGGCACAGGCTGCCCGGAGCAGGGGGGGCTGCTCCATCCCTGGGAGTGTTCCAGGCCAGGCTGGATGGAGCTTGGAGCACCCAGGGCTAGGTGTCCTTGCCCAGGGCAGGGGTGGGATGGGCTTTCAGGTCCCTCCAACCCAAACCAGTGTTTGGTTCCATGGCTCTGTGGTCCTTGCCGATCCCCAGGAACGGCCTCCTCACAGCTCCATTGCAACATCCCTGGCAGCCCCTCAGCCATGGCTCCCGAGGGATCGGAGCTGCTCTGGCAGGGAGCGGGATGTGCACACATCCAGGAGCAAAGGAGCTCTTCTCCCCGCAGCTTTGGCTGGGACAGCCAGTGACGCTTGTGCTTCCTCTCCCTGGGCTGGGGGCTGACATGAGACCCTGGAAACACCTTTCCCTGCTGGCTGAGGGGCTCAGGTCCTGCTGGGAACGGGTTAAATCGCTTGAGCAGACGCTGGCGGTCCGGGAGCGGTGGGAGTGGCGCTCTGAAGAGGAGCCGGGCTGTGGGTTGAGTCCTCCGGAGGGAGGTACCCGAGGAACAGCTAAGCCTGGGAAAGCGGAGCCCAGGCCGGATCGTGTTGGCCCAGGCTGTTGGTTTCTCTCTCAAACCACGCCTCGGGAAGGGGGTGGAGTGAGGCCAGCCTGGAGCTGCTGGCTTTGGTTTGGGGCAGGCCCTCTGCGGTGCGCCGCCCCGCCAGGGACCGTGTGGGGACACAGCGCGGTGAGCTGGTCTGGCCCTCGGTGACACCCCTGGGGTGACAGGACACGGGGCAGTGGGGATGAACTGAAAGAGGGAAATTTAGATTAGCTATCAGGAAGAAGTTTTTCCTGTGAGGGTGGTGAGACACTGTCCCAGGTTGCCCAGGGAGGCTGTGGCTGCCCCAGCCCTGGCAGTGTTCACAGCCAGGTTGGCTAAAGCCTTGAGCAACCTGCTCTGGTGGGAGGTGTCCCTGCCCAGGGCAGGGATTGGGAATGGATGATCTCTAAGGTCCATTCCAACCCCTTAACAATCTCTGATTCTATGACACTGAGCTGGGAGTTGAGGGGTTGCATCCCTGCACCTCGATGGGAGCATATGGGTTCCTCTAAGAGCTGGAAAAAACCCATGGTCATTCCTTTTTGTGTATTTTTGTAGGACAACCTCATGTTGTTTGAAAGAGCTCTACAGAAGTGGCTATTTTTGTACTCGGTTCATCCGCTCACAGCTGCCTTGTTGTGTGCTAGGGGTTGAGTACAGCTCAGCCTTTCCACGTGTGGCTTGGAAAAAACAGATGTTTCAGTTCCTGTCTCTGCTGCTGCTGCTCCCATATGCCACATTCCCAACAGCAGGACACCAGTACTGGCACAGGGGCCATGGACTGTGTATGGGGGGGCCCTGTGGGGCTTTCTGGCTGTTTGGTGTCTGTGTGCTGTCGGTGGGGCTGTCAGGAGAGCTGCCCACACAAGCCTTAACTCCCAGGGGATGCACAGGGCACCCGTGTGTACTTCTGTGACCGCACCTTGGTGCCCTGCTGGGGATGGGATCGGTGCTGTCAGTGTGGAAATGGTCCTGGGGTTTCCCTCCTGGGTTGCTCCCCTGTTGGTCCTTAATGGCTTTCCCATGCAGAGGCTGTGTGGCTGTTTGTGAGCAGAGGGAACCATCCAGCCATGCTCCACAACCCGTGCCCGGCAGTGTGTGGGGTGATAAGGACAAGGAGCACGGGCCCCATCCCAGCCGCGTGCGCCCGGCACACTGCGTGTGCCACATCTCCTCTCCTGGGGCTTGGAGAGCTGTTAGGAACAGCTGGAAACCACAATGGGATGCAGAGTGGAGCCTGTAAGAAGTGTTGCAGCCACATTCCCTCCTCTTAGCTATGCTTTGTACTCCCTCAGACACCTCTGTTCAAGCTGTGTTTCCTCACAGAAAGAGGAGTGGGACAGGGTTTTGGAGACATGACTTGCCTTGTCACCCCCACACGGAGCACAGGAGACCTGGTGGAAGGGTCTGTGCTCTGCCAGAGCCTGTGCAGAATGCGTCATTCTGCCAGGAGTGTGGAGCAGAGTTGTGTTTCACCCCTCCCCAGATGAAAAAGAGGGTTGGAAAGCTTTCTGGAAA
>NW_008681988.1:8401-11976 GCF_000695815.1 Acanthisitta chloris
CACCTTTTATGTATTGCTGTACCAGCTCTGAGATCTCATAGCTTGGGCTCAATGTAGACACAGCAAAGGGGCAGCTCTTACCTGAGACCTGCAGGTGGTCCAGGCAATTCTGTAAAAGAGCAGAAGTTTGGGATATGGGCACTTTCCTTGGAGGTGTTGGCAGAGCTGCTGCTGTTCCAGTCTTGTAAGTGATTCCAGCAGGATGTACAGGTATTGCTGTACCAGCTCTGAGATCTCATAGCTTGGGCTCAATGTAGACACAGCAAAGGGGCAGCTCTTACCTGAGACCTGCAGGTGGTCCAGGCAATTCTGTAAAAGAGCAGAAGTTTGGGATATGGGCACTTTCCTTGGAGGTGTTGGCAGAGCTGCTGCTGTTCCAGTCTTGTAAGTGATTCCAGCAGGATGTACAGTGGCTCCTCAGTGATTCGTGGCACAGATCTGCCCTTGCACCTAAGCACAGCACAACTAAAAAGAAATCTTCTCCTATTCCCTAAACCAAACCACAGTGCTCGTCTGGAATGCAATGCAGGGTGATTCCTGGGAGAAGAGTTTCCACTGGAGGGTATCTTGGCTCTTGACCAGCCCTCTGTAGAGCAGTTGTAGAGAGCTCTTGCTACCTGGGTGATTTTTCTGGAAGAGGACTGTTAACATAAGCAGTGAGTTGGTGAAGCTGTTAGTCAGGATCCCATCTCAGCTCCTTCACTACACGGTAAGGAGCAGATTCCCTGTCTTCTCTAGCTCTGGAGGCGACTGCGAGCGGAGAGCCACTGGCACAGGCAGAGTGGCGTTGGCCAGAGCTTTGTAAGTAATGAATTAAATCTGTGCAGAGCAAAGGTTTCTGTCAGAGTGTGGGAACGTTATTTTACTCCTACAGAGGGAAAACATGAAGTCAGTGGCTTTATAGACTGAGCTCTGCAGCCTCTGATTGCATGGATTGGTGCAAGGTTTGCATCAGAAGCCTTAAAGAATTTAGTGTAGACAAAACTGAGGTGGGAAGACAAAAGCTACAAGAGGTGAAGGGTTAGGCTGTGTTTGTCTTTGTGTTAAGAAAACTCCCCGTAGCTGATATCTCTGGTGGATTGTGTTCCTACAGCAGTAAGGAGAGCTTTACTTAAGGATAATTAACAAGAAAAACTGCTGCCCCTGTGTGCAGGAAAACTGTCCTAGGGCATAGCACAGAATTAGGCAGCACCATGGAGACAAAGCTTGAGCTGTCTGGGTGGCACTTGCGGTCCTGCTGGACTGACATAACCAACTCCCAAGTTTTAATGGAGAGGGAAGACACACCCCGTTCCTTGCAGGGAGTGTCAGGAGCATCATTGGTGCCTGAATCTGTATTTCACCCAACACAAAATTACTCCAGTAGCCCAACAGGCAGACCTTGAACTTGGCCACAGAGCACTCAGTGCTTTCCCTCTCCTCACTCATTGCATCCAGCAGTTAGCTTTTTCTTGAAAAGCTTTCTGCCTTCCCAGTAGTTGCAGGAGTGAGAACTGTCAGGTAGCAATGCCACTGACCTCAGATAATTTGATTTCTGATTCCATGCGCAGATTGCAGCTGATACAGCCACAAATTCAAGTCACATTATCTTGCTTTGCTCTGAGGGTAGTGACCCATGTTGTGCTGCCAGTCAGACTGGAGTGTTGCCTTCTGGCATCATTTAGGCTTTACAGCAGTTACAGGGTTATTCACAGCTGAATAACCATCAGAGCTCTGAAACAAGCCAGCAGAGCCCACTGCAGTGCTCTGTCTTTCTGTGGATTAGCTGTGACACATCCGAGTCTGTAGCTTGATCCCATAATTTAGAGAGTACTGGGAGAGTTTGGAGGTTCATACCCAACACCCCCACTCCCACAGGACCCACAGCTTCCCCTGGAGTAGATCCACTCCCTAGCTGCTTTGGAAAGATATTTCATATGTCATTGGAAAGTCGGAAAAGACTTCCAAGATCAGAAGGTCCAACCGGTGACTGATCACTGTTTTAGGGTCAGGCAGCCCTGCTCCAGACCCTCCCCTCTTGTAGCTGGTTGCTCTGATCAGCACCCCAGAGCACCTTTTATCGCTGTGCAGACTGATCACAATTCCTCCCATCCCACAGAGTAGGGAAGCAGCGGTGGAGCTGCCGTTCCATTTCTTGGCTTGCTGTGCGGCTCCTGGAAGCTGGTGGATCCTGCAGCAGCCGTGGAGGGTGTGTACAGTGTGCTGCAGGCCAGGATCTGCTTCCTCCTCTGTCCTCCCCTCCACAAGCAGGGTGTCGAAGTGCATACCTTGGATTGGGAAGAAAGCCGAGCTACTGGGGGCAGTATTGTCTAACAGCTGGAACACGGTGGGGGAAGTGGGACTCTTGGTTTTGTTTTCAGTTTGACCCTGGTGCTGTGGGCTGGGCTGTCAGGGATTCCTCTGCATCTCTGTCTGAGGAATGGCACTGGGGCTTCTCTGCCTCCTGGGAGTGTTGTACTGGTTATGTATGGGCATTAAATGCTTGTGGAGGGCTTCAGTGTTTGGCTGCTGGATAAATGATTTCTAATTCCTGCTTGCCTGGTGCTTTGCCATCCCTGTGAGAAGGCAGTAAAACATCCTACACCGGCTCTTGGGAAGATGAATCTTCCATCTGAGCAAAGTGAACATCTGGGCAGCAAAACACAGATGTGGACTCATTTTGACAGGCTCATTGGTGCCCTTGGTCCTGCCTTCCTACCCCTGCTTATTCTTCAACCTCTTCTTCATCATTCTCTGAACTGAACATCACCTTGTGCTTTGTGGGTGCGTCCCATGTGGCAGGTACCAGAGCCAGCAGGATCCCACTGTGCTCTTGTAGCTAGAGAACAATTTGATTTGCTTTTAAAGGATCTGAAAAAAGAGAAGCTATTTTCTGCCCAACATGTATTTTTTGTTTCAAGGTTGTGCCATCAGTTTCCCAAACAGAGACATCCCAGCCCTAAGTGGGAAGTCAGTGTTGACTCCAGCCCATGGGACCAGCTCCTGAGAGGAACATGGTTGTTCCCTGTGGGCTCCTTAGGGTGAAAGGACATGGAGCTGGCAATGTTTTCCTCCCCAGGAGCAGCCTGGGGAAGGTCATGAGGCAGCAGCCACAGGCATGGATGTGCGGAGTGCCTTGCAGTGAGGCTTAGCCATAGGGAAGGGGGGACAAGAGCCATCCCATGTCCTGGGCTGGATGTCCCTGGGGCTGAACTACTGCTGTGCCTCGGGAATGCAGAGCAGAGCCTGCTGACTCTGGGTTTGGGATCAGGGAATTGGGAATGCAGAGCTGGGCGTCCTGACTCCAGGTCTCAGATCAGGCGGTCGGTAGCTCTTGGCTGTAGCATGTATGACAAGATCCCCACTGTGAGTTGTTTGTTTAGTGATGGCTGATTGGAGGGAGAGGGGACTGGCCCTTTCCTTCTCCTTAGGGGTGTGTTTCAGTGTTCCAACTGGAGTTTGAGGATGTCTTGATCCTGTGCCTAATCAGACTGGGTGCAGGACATGAGGAGCTGTGTCTCTGCAGCACTGCTGCCAGGGCAGCCTGGAGCTCAGCCTGCTGGGGGAGAGCTTCAGTCCTCAACGGCACAAACCAT